>NW_008796222.1:6402802-6408232 GCF_000699145.1 Aptenodytes forsteri | reverse complement strand
TCAAAATGCGTTACATATGGAATACTATAATTTATGAGGCTCTCAGATATCTTTCTCTCAAAAAGTAGAAGACAAAAAAAAAAAGTGCTGATACTTATGAAGCTGAAAAGAATATGCAAGCTTTATAAAGGAAGACAAATGAAGGAAGTAAGACACATTTTTAAAAGCTCCTTAATCCTTTCCAAAAAATGTTGAGCTTGAGTGCAGATTATAATAGAGTGTCCACTTCCTAGAAAGTTATTATGAATTGCTGCATTACTGGAATCCCTTCAGCAATGTTTTATTCACTTTAATTTCAAGAAAGAAATTGGTTTTTAATATATTAGGTGGATAAATTGGAAGTATTGCTATTGTTTTAATTTATCTATTTATTGTACTGTAAGTTTAAGTGGTAAGGAACTAAATAGAGAATGTTCTAATGAGTTTCTCATAAATAACAGCAGCCATCCATTCTATCTTCACTGTCCCATTGTGTCAGGTCCTTGCCTGTTTGCTAGGGGCAAATTCTTTTCTGTCTTGTCTCTACCAAAGATGGGGGAGTGAGGAGAGCTGATACCAAAGTGTCTTTACTAATCTTATATCAGCAGACCATATCTCTGACAATAATAGAGGCAGTCCATTAGGATTACTGCTGTTTTCTTCATCTTGGTAATTGCTGTGATGTACTAGATGGTAAATTTTACATTAGGCATTGCAAATGAGGCAAATGAGGAATATTGAGAAATATTTTAGTTTCCAGCTTAGAAGGAAATTTTTTTTGCAGAATACTAATAGGATCCACTGAGAGATGGTCCAATAAAAATTGTTCACTACTTCATGGATTTTGAATTATTCTTTAATTTGAGTGAAAACATGTTGCTATTTTACTCTTTCAAAATGTATAAAATCAGTATTTTTCCTTTTGAATATCACACACATCTGCTCAGTCATGCAAAGTACCTTGCAGGATCAGCAGTTATTCAACCAATCATGGTGACCTTGGCAAAGTTAAATCGTTCATATATTCCATGTGGGTGAATGTGTCTTTGACAACTGTCACACATATCCCCTCTGTCCACAGTTTTCAATTCTTTACGTTTATGATGACTTGCAAAAGATAACAGCTCCTAAAATCTGGGTTTCAAACTAAAAATCCATAAATTGACATATACACACACACCAAACACCATACACATACACTGTTTTTCAAAGGAGTCTTTCCTTGCTGGTATCCTACTGCAGATAAACCAACAGTTTATTTCCTTTTTCCATTAAATTTCCTAAGAATATGTGTTTACACACATTCCAAGTCCAACATCCAAAATTTATTTGTTCATCCTGGATGTGGAGAATTTTAGGACAGACATATTTTGGTGAAAGGACAGTGGAGAACTCCTGAACTAATGCTGCTGTGGCCATACTCCCCTCTGCAGTATTTGGGGGAGAGGGAGAGAATTCAGCTAGCTAGTCTGGTTGCTAGTGCAGCTGTGACAAACTCCACAAAGCTTGGTGGGGTTAGGTCTCAAAAAGATCAGAGTTAAGCCAAAAGCTTCAACTGAAAGCTTTTTGCTCAATATTTAAAAGTGGCCTTTAAAAGGGAATTTCAGACCTGTGCGGTTTAGTGCCGGTAATACCGTAATAGGCACTAGACTTCATTTCCCTGCACTTCTGGAAATCCCAACTAACACTAGTACTTAAACACCTTATTTTAATCCCCACAGAAATAATTTCTATACTTCTAAGTTACCACCTGCTGCAGCCAGCAATGGTTTTCCAGTGAAACCTGGCAGGCTTTCAGAGGCCCCCTCAGCTTGCATCGCCTTTTGGACGCTGCTGCGTTTCAGAACTCTTACAGACTCAGGCAGCGCTGGCTCAGCCCACCCAGTGCGGACATGCTCGGACAACCTCTTACACTGATATGATCTCTAACTAGAATAGGTTTTGACAAAAGCACCACAGCAATTGCCTGTGGTCAAAAGCCAAACTGAGGCCCTACTAAGGAACGTTAGGTACTTGAGCAAGTAATATAATGTGCTGGTGAGGGCACAGGTTGCCCCCCACCTGCCTTAGCTCCATCTGGGGCTTTCATGAACCTACTGGTCGTTCAACTTCTGACTCTTAAAGCAATATAAATACCACCCTGTGCATGAATATCTTTTTATTTTTCACCGAGAAGAGTAGAGAATCACAGTGTAGTCTCATCTCCTGATCTTGCAGTTCAGGACCTCATCTTTGATAATAAATATGCAACGCACTATTTTCACCTCTCTTCAAATAGTATCTCAGGGACCACTTACCATACACCCAACACCTTGGATAAATGAGATCCCTTCGTTATTTTCTTTTGCAGTCTGAGCTCTACTGGGAAAGCAGCTGAAAGAGCTTCTTGCTCTCTTGCTCCCACCCCTCCTCCACATCTATCAAAGACAGTCATATGGCTTCTGGTAGAAACCCAAAAGGAAATAAAGTCATATTTTTGATCAGAGCCAAAACATTGTTTTAGAATAACAGCTGTCAAAACCTGGCCAAAAAGCTTCATTTTAACTGTGTATAAAGTTTCACTCTCCAGTGTGTACAGTGATTTGTAAAAGGGTCAGTGGCATTGTCTAAGACTATAAGGAAGCAGTGCTGAAAGCATTTAAAAGTTCAGGGGGGGAAAAAAATCCTTGTCAATCAGCTTTTCAAACATTCAACGATTTTTTCTCCTTTCAGTAGTAAAATGTGCTCAACACAAAAGTCTTTGGGTGTACATGCAATTAAGGACAGGGGAACACTAGGGAAACATGCTGTGCATCAGGCCTGAACTGGAAAGAAAAAAGATTTCAAGCCATGAGTTTTGCTAAGGTACACTTCAGAATTGTTTTTGTTAAAAGACAATAAGGGCATTGTCTCCTCCTCCTCCTCCCCCTCCACAGGCACTCTAGGCTATTCTCTTCTACTTTGTTCAAAAACATTACCAATCCACAGTGAATTAAAAGAATCATTGTTAGGTTGTGTACTCTTAATTCTCTTTCCAGACTGATTTTCCCAGCTATCACATGTGGCTGGCGTTTTTCTCCATGATGTGGTCTATATACCCCCTTCCAAAGCTTCTTCAGGGAGGGACCACAGCTGCCTGGCCCTCATTGTGGAGACGTGCACTGGAGCATGGCTGGCACAGCTGTGCTGAGTTTATTCACAGGCAAATTAGAGAAAAGGGCTTTTCTGGCTGTAAAAAGAGAGGGAAGGGGCTATTAGTTAACATCTGATAGGTCAGATGTTAACCTATCAGACAGAGGTTAACATCGAGAGAAAGCTGGGACTACCTGCATATTTCGTTGACTGGCCTGGAGTCAGTGATTTTTTGTTTGTTTGCTTCTTGAAGAATGAAAATGACTGGAAGAAGCCAGGGAATACTTGTATTCCAGATTTGACAAGACCAGGTTTTGAAGCATTGTTTTCACAAGTCTACACCTACTAGGTCTTAAGACTCATAAGAAAGTTTTCTGTTGGCCAACTTTGCTTGGACTACCTATCACTCACCACATAAGTCTTCTCCATTGCCCAAAGTAAAGAGCTCCCCTTTATAGTATCACAGTATTATAGGAAGTGCGCATGAAAGATGTGCCCTTGGGAATTTCTTGTTTAATAGCTCTTGTGGCTCGTCTATACCACTGCGACTTTTCTGCAAAGTTATACCAGCAAAATCCTGCAAAGGGTTTCTTTTTGATGGTAATGTTAAGCCATTTTCCTAAATGACCTCAGTCATATTGTGAAATGGACTGCATTTCCAGTGCAAATTTGTTCTTAAAAAAAGACTTTAGCAGTGAAATTTTGTTCACAAATGCAAGCCAAAAATTTATACTGTCAACATTTTATAATGCAGATCTTCCTGTGGTAATTTTCCTTCAAATGGGACAAGCTACAAGTTAATGCAGTAACTGCTAGTGCTGCAAACCCAGATCTGAGAATCTGAAAGCCAAGTTGAACTCGTGTTTTCTAACGCTTAATCATCCACTTACAGTTGAAAGAAAAAAAAACACAGCCCAAAACACTTCATCTCTCCAACAGCAAAGTAAATGCAGTTGTCTTAAGTGGACTTCCTCAGCATGTAATTGCTCAAAATTTTGTAAACAAGTCAGTTGTTGCCATACAAGATGGAAAAGACTACAGCTCTGTTATGCTCTTTCTGCTGTGCTAAAAGGTTTTAACAAGACAGTAAATTTGTTTCTGTCAGCTAATAATCCTAACCAGATACAATTCTAAATACACAGTTTTATTATATGCAAAGGAGAGAGCTCTTAAATTAGAAGATGCCACTTTTACAGCCAATTTTTAAAGGCAGTGTGATGTCTTTATTTCTTTGGAAGAGACTGATTGGCTGTGATGACTGATAAAAATACATTTTTTTATATTTCTCATTTTCTATAGCAGTTAAAAAAGTAAAGTTTTCTCAGACTGTTTTATGCAACAAAATGGAATATAATTAGGAAGTTATGTCAGAAGCTCTAGCTAGTCAGAAAAGTTTTTTCACTATAAAACTTAGGAAAAAAAAATTCTCAAGTTTTCCACCCCAGTTTTCTATTAGAAATTATCTCTTGTCTTTTCAATAAAAGAATATTTCAGAAGCAAAGAAAATTTTACAGATGTATCAATATCTGGTGAAAAAAAGTATTTAAAAACATCAGTTTAAATAAAAAAAAAATCACAGACCACTTGTAGTTAAATAACGTCTGCATAAGGCATTTGGTGGATGAATTCTTTTTCGACACATTGACTTCAATTAAGAGTGTAAGGTCTTAGTCCTTGTATGTTTCATCCAAACCCATCATTTTGTTTTGTTTTGTTTTGCTTTGTTTTGTTTTCACTTAAATGGCCTTTGCTAACACAACCATATTGAAAAAGTAGAATAATCTTTTTGGCATAGTGAATAATTTCAACAGTTTGCTTGTAAATTGCCTGAGTGAACTGAATCCAAGTCAAGTTAAGTTCACGGCAAAAAACTGTATGATAAAGGTTCACCAATGACTTTATTGCCCAAAGGCTGGTTGTACAGTTAAAGTACACAGGCCGGTATTAGAAATGCTCCTCTGAAAATTCAGGTGTGATTCCAACAGCTGTGGCCAAACCCCTACGGAGTAGACAGGACAGATAGAGAATTCAGCATGTCAGATCAGGACAAGGATTAGATTTCTGTCTCTAATGCAGTCACTGGTTCGTTGGGGTGACACCATCAGTGTCAAAGCCCAGGAAATAGGAAGAGTATTGTGAGAGGAAGAGAGTGTTGTGTACTCTTAGTACCTATATGGAGTGAAATGCTCCCTGTCTGTCCAACTAGTTATTTTTCACATTACTCCTCATCTCGTTTTCTGCCTTCTTTGTTGTGTCAATGGCATATTTCAAGAAGAGTGTCAAAAAAAAAAAAAAAGAGGAGAGGGGAGGGATTAATTTGTGTGGCAGAAGGTAGAAGTA
>NW_008796222.1:6387668-6402762 GCF_000699145.1 Aptenodytes forsteri | reverse complement strand
TAAAAAAAAAAAAAAAAAAAGAGGAGAGGGGAAGGACATTAATTTGTGGCAGAAGGTAGAAGTAGACAGCTAAGGTTGGGGGAAAATATCTTCTTTGGATGGCTTTGTTGCCAGATACAATCTACATGGAACTACACTTCTGAGCTCTGGCCCCATGGTCTGAAGCATTTTAGTGGCAATGTTGCCTTAAGGACTCTCTGCTCCTCAGTTTCATTTCTGTCCCATAGCGCAATAATAAGTATTAAGAATAAGTTGAAGGAAAAACTCTTTTTAGCCCAGGTCATCTCACTGAATTTATGCCTGTGCTACTGAGGAGGAAGTGACGCAGATGATGATAGGAATCAACAGGTGAGGCAGAAGGGAAGATGAAAGGATGGGCAATGCTTACTCATGCTTTCTGCCATGGCGTGAAAACCTCTAAGGGCACTGTCAACAGGAATGGCACATCTATCCGAAGTCAGGTAAAAGACATGTTTAAAAAATAAGTTAGCTAACTTGAGTTTACTTATATCTCTGAAATGGCAGTGTGCATCTAACAGAAGCACAGCTTAGCACCTTTAAAAGAACATAACTTGAATATATTGCAAACTCAATAAACAGAAAACAAAGACTTTCTCAAGATTAGGTGCCTTAATATAAGCAATTTTTAAAACACCTGTAATTCATGGATACAAAACCTTGCGTAGCTTTCAACAGTCTTGAATTTATTGTCAACTCTTTGGATTAAAGCCTACAAAGCAGACTAAGCCACTGGGAAATATTTTTAGTATTCTACCTCTGGGGTAACACAGTTCAGCTGTTCATCCTCTCTGAAGCAAAGACAAATAAAAATGTGTTTCCCTGTGGTGCCCCCTATGTTTGAGAGGCTTGAAACAATTAAACTGTGATCTTGGTAAGCACTATAATTGTCTCAATGCAGTTCCTTGTAAATCTGAAATATAGTTCAGTTAAATATACTTAAATTGGCTTTTATAGAAGAAGGTGCTTGTGTTGATGTGTATTCTTTTAGTGAATAGCGTTTGTTTATTTCCAAACCCACATGTTTATATAAAGGCTATGAACAGATGAGCTCATTGCTCACAGAAACAAAACAGATGAACTGCTCTGCAAAACACACCAGCAAACATTTAAAAAAATAGGATTCCTAAAGTTGCATTCCTAAATCCAAATAAGTTGTCTGGTTTCCAGCAGAAGGCACTGAGTGTTGAATAGTGGGTTTTTTCCTAATCATGAGCTGAATTTATTTATTTCTGAAAGTAAGTGTGAATTCTGCAGCTTGATTTTTAGCTTGTCTTTTTTAAGTTGATAACCAGGTTTTGCCATTTGCCTCAAAAGCCTCACAGAGAAGAAACTGGTCCATACAATTGGTCCACTCTCACAATAAAATTATTCTATCTAGATTAATGTTAAAGGCCCTGAGCAGTATAAGAAGTAGGATCTAAAAGCTTGTACCGAGAAAATGTAATACAACCTCCATGCCAGATTCCAGCTTCTTGTTGCCACTCACAGTGGGCATGAATTTCATTATTAGAGATCTTGCTACAAATAGGAGAGTTTTGGTAAGCTTAATGCAGTTACATGCATTTTCTATTATGTTGTAGTAAACTGCAGAATTGCAGAGCTCTCTTAGTAGTTGGCATTGGCTGCCTTGGATGCATGATGAGTAGAGAAGAGAAATATTTTTATTATTTACTTTTCTATTCTATTATCAACTGTAGGAGAGTAGTGCACAACTGTAGAATTCAGACCTTGGTTTTCCAGAACTTTTTGTGCATGATTGGTTTTCAACATCGTAAGAAAAAAAAAATTAAATATAACCTCTGTTCTAAGTGAACAGGCTTCCTCTGTCCTTTAGGTACAATTTCAGCTAAGATACTGATATTTTCCAAATCAGACAGTCACAAGCAGCCATGAAATCTAGCTATTTATTGGCAAATATCAAATGCTGGAGAACCCACTCCTCTTGTGTGGGTTCCTAGACCTCAGCCAGAAGCAAGTGTCAGTGCCACTGCGTGCTAATAAAGTCTGATGTAGGCTCAGGAGACATACAAGAATTCTCTTCAATTACTCTGGGTGATCACGTTCCCAGGAATTCAGATCAATTCAAGGGAAACAAAAAACACTGAAAAAAAGGGATATGCAGAGGTAAAATATTAATGTAGTCTGATTAGGAAAACAAAACAAAATCACGCATCTTCTAAGAAAATGTTAGCATAAATCATTAACTGAACTTCACTATCTGTGAAAAAAAGATCTGCGCATTGGACCAAGGGCATGTTTTGCTTTGTACACGGTGAGATGGAGAGGTCAGAAGACAGTGAGCTGGGAAGACGTGGGGAACTCTTTCCACTGACAGCAGACAGAGAGCAAGGGCTACCCTGACAGAGAAGCTTACTGATTGCTTCCTTGTCTGTTAAAAATGAACTTGTCAAACAAAACACAAGCTGTTTGAAAAGGTGATACCAACGTGATCTAATAGAATATCAAATTCAGGAGATGCAGGGAAAAAGTCTCATAAGCTTAGATACTTCAAGCGCTTGAAAGCTTTTCTTTTTGATTGCAATTGTTAAAGGAAATTCCATACAAGAGTGCAAACTAAAACAAGTTTCTGAAATGTTTTGTATCTTCCCTCGGTTCATATAATAAACCACTGCCTGTGGGCTCCTGGTCTCCTAAGGAACTGGGGCAAATCTCACTTTAAGAAAAATTTGTTTTCTAATTCCAAGAAAAAGAATCATTAAAAACATCACCTGACTACTCAGGCCCCCTAAGAGTAGACCAGACAGACTGTTGATTTTACAGCTCCAGTTTCAGGTCAGATGCCTGGGTTTGAATAGGATCATTAAAAAGCCACGCAGCCCTATTTGCAGGATCTAGGAGGACTGGCTCCCAGAAGCAACACCTTAAGGGCCACAAGGGGCAAGGCTAGCACAGCTTGGTTTGGGAGCCTGGTAGGAGCACGTATTCCTGGTACATCCTTCATTCTGGCTGCATACTTCAGCATCTCTGAGGCACCCCATCTGGGAAAATGAGCTGAAACACAATGCCAGCACAATTCAGCTTCACGTACAACAGTTATGGTCTCTTTCATGTGAAACCACAGCTGGCAGAAAAATGCCCCCATTTTCACAGTCATTCAGTGGTCAGAGTACTAATGCAACAAGTGGGGATTCAGCTTCCTCTGGAGCCGGAAGAGGTCCACATTCATATTTCTCAGGAGGATACACCATGGCCCAGGTGACGGCAGAGATGAGAAAGTGGGTGTCTCCACCCTTACTGCTGAAGGTAGGACAATGTGC
Organism: Aptenodytes forsteri; assembly: GCF_000699145.1. Taxonomy (NCBI): domain Eukaryota; kingdom Metazoa; phylum Chordata; class Aves; order Sphenisciformes; family Spheniscidae; genus Aptenodytes; species Aptenodytes forsteri. The sequence continues at coordinate 6,399,463 of NW_008796222.1, read as the reverse complement.
AGCCAGTAATGAAAGAGTTGTGAGGGCCCAAGACTGAACACATGACACTGCAGCTCCTGGTTAAGGAGGTACATTTGAAAATGGGGAGCTTGGCATTTAGACTCTGCTCCAAACGTCGCTTATGCATTTTTATCCAAAGACTGCTTAATGAAAAATCCATGGGAACGGAGACCAGGATGCAGTCCCAGGAGAATGTCCTTTACACAAGGCAGCAGGAAACAGGCTTCTGCTTCTTCCTAGCTTTCTCTGTATCCCCATGAATATTACATTTCTGACTGCAGAGTGGTCCAGACATTTTATTGGTAACATCCCCTGTAGATTTCCAACGTGATCTTAAATTAAGTTGGAAGAAAGAAGCATGACTGCCTCTTAAATAGTCCTGTGACCTTGTTGTCCTGTTATCTGGAGTCCAGCTAAGCTAATTTATTGCTAGCCAAAGCTAAAGATTTTTTTTTTTCCTCAGCTGAGTTTTTCTTCCAGCTCCAATCATCACATAGTACACACACAGGAGAACAGATTTAACTGATGCCCTGCATGTACATGGTATCTTTCTCTGAGATGTTGTTGAAGTTGGGCTTTTATCTGTCAGTTTTCATCTATTATTTGGTAGTTAGGAGAGACACATGCAGGATTTCTTGTATAAATTATTGATTTTGTATTGGGTGAAAGTCTCATAGCTGCATATGTACGTCTGAGACATTAAATAGAATAGAGTTTTGCTGCTAGCTTTCCTCAGCAGATGTGAAGTCTCATGACAGGTACATTTACTATTTTGACGCATAGCTTCAGCTGAATTGGTTGCTCTTTTGTGGGGTTTTATGATTATTATTTTGTTTGTAAAATGATGAAAAAATATCATAAAGTTCAGGGCCTTTCCCCCTGAAACTAAACAGCCATGAAACCTAAGATCAAAGAGATTTTTGGGCCTGCAATTAATAGATATTTCATCAAGCCTATTTACAAGGAAGAACAGGAAAAGAAATCTGCTTGCTTTTATATTTTCCCTTTCTATCCCAAACCCTCAGTACCTACAGAGCAGTACCGCTTAAACTTCTGAGCTCAAAGAGAGTGCAGGTTCCAGTCCGGTTTTGGCAGATCTGCCATAAAATAATCTGTGTGCTACTCACTGACAGTGCTTGGAAAAGGCAGGTGAATACTTACTAAACCAAAAAGGCAGGAAGAGCTAGCAAGGGGCAGAAAAGGCTGATATAACAGAGTGCTTCTGTGATTTCCTGGCACCATGTTGCAATACTGATGAAAACAAGTTTTACACCTGAGAGGTTCTTTGAAAATGGCACGGTGCACAAAACAAACCCATTTTCACAGACTTTGTGGGGATGCTTGAACCTCCACAGTGCCATACGGACATGGCTATGTGTCTTCTGGCAGAGAGCTGGCTTAAGCCCAATCAATTCAGAAAGCTCCTTAAGTGATATATGGCCTGTCTACTTTAGTGTAAACATACCCTAAAGGAGAATGTGCTGAACTAGAAATATTACATTAACAATATAAAATGCAGAAACAGAAGAAGGCTAGAGTACTTGGGTTGAATGCTCACCAGTCTGCCTTGACTAAACCATCAGTAGAGTTGATTTAACTGTTCAAATGTCAGACATTTTGAAGATCCACCATATTCCTGCCCAGCATTATCATTTCATTACCTTGATGTGACTAACACAAATATTTTCATGAGGTTAACTAGTGTTATTTTTTTATTTATGTCTTTTAGAATGGGACAGTTCTGGTACTAGAGCTGTGCTGTGCCATAGGGCAACAAATAATAGATTATCCTGTGAAGGAAAAGACTCTCAGTCGAGAAATGAATGAAATAACTGGCAATCTGGTGGTTAAGACAATTGATCCAGTCATAGCAGGACCAGATGTATGTTTATCTTCTTTTTGACTCTTCTTGCCCTTTCTCAAGTTTTTTTTTTCACTATGTAAATATGAATATGGCTCATTTTCATCCCACTGAGTAATGAAGATGAATTTTGAAACCTTCAAAATTTCCAGGAAATAAATGTCTTGTTTTCAGCCCCCTCCCTTCTTCCAATCCCAATGGGATAGCTATACTTATCTTTTTCCATTAATAATGACACAAGTACCAGGAAAAGTCTAGAAAACTGCATTCTAATTAAACCTGAGATTTTTACATATATTTTTCTATTCTGCATATATTTTCTGCCTCTCCCAAGTCATAGGGGCCTAAGACCGGTTCTAGAGAAAGGGCAGTGAAAAACTAGTAGTCTCAGTGGACAGTCCTTGAATAGAGATGTCAGGAGATATAGGAAACGTATGTTTTAAATGTTTTGCTGGACATCGATACACTGCACATTACTTAAAGGATAACTTTTGTGACGCTAGGGGGATTTATTTCAGTTCCAGTTCCAGTATAGATTAGAAAAGGCTAATACTGCTGTAAAGTATATTCTCTGAACTGATGTCCATGTCAAGATAACCAAGTTTCAATCCTTATTCTCGTTACTTATAACTTACATGTCAGATTGCGAGGAACAAAGTGACTACTTGGATTCCAAGGGCCTCCTTGGAAAATACTCCCTTGGGAGGCATGCTCAGACTAGGGGAGAAAGCTTCATGAAATTAAAACAAAAGCCATGCGTTCACCAGAAAAGGATAACTTCTTCAGACCTACCCTGTAGATGCATGTTGAATTATTTTTTGGGCTCTACTCCTGCCAGGCTTTGCTCACATGCTCATGCAATGAACAGGTTTTGTCTTGCATTAATAGTTAGAATTATCCTTTGCTCTGCTGCAAGCACTGTGCAGTCAGCGTTCCTTTCTTACAGCTTAACTTCAGTCTGACCCCTGAATAACACCCTAGGTCTCCAATTTTTTTTCCTAACTGAAATTAGGGGTGGAATTGTGGGAGCCATAATGGACTGTGCGATAACTCTCTGCCCTCTTGCTTAGCAGGAATACCACACAGCAAGTTTTACAGCAAGACTGGAACCTGTAGTTATTGAGAAGGGAAATCTGCTTTTATGCATCTCAGTGATTTTGAAAACCATGATCTTTACGAGATGTATTTTATCTTTGTGTGTGTGTGTGTCTGCTACAACTGCAGCATTTTATTCATGTTAAAAGAAACAAATCTGACCTATTTTTTTCTCAACCTGAAAAAATTTTCTACAGAACGTTTAGCTTGGAATAAAAGTTTATGGTAGTTTAAGAACCAAGTTTCTTCCAAACTGAAATAGCATTATGCCTGGACCTCATCAACTTTAATATGTAGGAAAAAAAATGCAGTGAATGATCCAGATGTCTAACCAATTTGGGGAAAAAAGTGATAATGAGAGCTACTTTGGCATCGAAGGAAACTCTGGAGCATTGATGTATCATTCTATGAAGGACAAAGCTTCAATGTAGCTAATAGGACACTCTTCTGAGACGTTTTGACACACAATTAGCTAAGTAATGCAAAATAATAATAGTAGCAAATGCATTAATAAACAGTAAAAGGCTATCATATTCCCCAGGGGTTCCTTGCATTGTAGTTCCTAATTACCAGTGCATGTACAATAATGATATCTCTACTTTTAACCTGTGATTGTCCCCGAGTACTTTAGCATTATTATGGACTGATTTCCTGTTTTCTTGTATGTACTGTAATCAGACATAGGGGTAGCAATTATTCTTATCAGCTGTAAGACTTGTAAAAGAGACAGTCCTAACGCCTAGGTAGAGTTCACAGTGAAGCTGGGCTTGCACACACTTTACCAGGGAAGACTTAGCACTCAAGGCTCTTCAAAGAAGAAAATAGGTTTTCTCAAGAAAAGGACAAGTGAATCAACAGGTCTAAGATTATAATTTTTACTTTAATTTTATAGCAAATAAGAAAAGAGAAAAGGAGTAACAAAATAAGCAGTATTCTGAAGCACCAGAACGCTTGAATGCGAGCATGTTGTGATTCAAAAGACCCTTTCTTTTGACTGTGTTTGGCAGAGACACTGTGGAAACATATGACCTTTTACATACTCACAGGGAGAAAGATGAGTTCCTGCAAACAAAACAAAGGCATTCTCAATGAAATTAACAGGGGAGACCGTCAATGCTGAGAAATCCCAGTCTAGTGTTTGCTCATCTGGAAAAAATCTAGACATCAGATTTGTTTGATTAATAGTATTTTTAATATACATTAAACAAATTAATATTTGTCATATTATAGGAGAAGACAGTGGTTTCTTAAAACAAGGTTTAGTTCTACTTTACTGCACTAAGTGAAGCAGGCCAAATGGGACTGTGGGAATACCACACAACATTTTCCATGAAAGTTCATCTGAATTTTTTAATGAAATCATGTTAGAGATATCTGCTAACCCTTTTGTTTTAGCTGTCTCTTGTGTGACCAAATGCAACCCTGGCATAAGTCCAGTTAATTCAGAGGTGTTCCACTAGGATGGGCTGGTCTACTTTTGTATAATTTGGGGTTTAAGAAAGAGGGACAAGGCAGAGGATTGACCACTCAATGTTAAATTTCCTAAATTAGCAGTTAGGTTCATGATTTGTTTTGATGACAAATTATTCAGATATATTATTCCTTCTTCTTTCAGATTCAATCATTTGGCTGGTTTGGTGGATCTTAGAGATTGTTTCCCTTAGAAAGAGAAATTGCAGAGTGAGCAGTTTCTTTGATGCCCTTCCATTATTCACAAAGAATATACCTAGTCTTAAGTCAAAGGTGGGCTCCAAGAAGAGCTAATTTCTGTGCTCACTGCTCTGAATCTCTTGTAGGAGGACACTGAGCCTACACTTTTTCTGGGTGCCTTGATCTCTGAGCACATCTACTGCATATGAGCTTTGTTTCATTCTGTTTGAATAAATATGTTTTTACGTCACTTCTCTCTCACACTCAGACACGCTAGCCTGTGACTGAGCACCTACAACTGTTACACCAGCCTTGAAGGAAACCTCTGGTACAATGGCATATCTCATTATATTACTGCATTGTGAGTTGTGGCCCCTGTTATCGGAGCTATTAGTTCTGGAAAACTGTGTGGGTTTTTTCCTTAAATTCATGTTAAGTTATTGACGACAGTTTGTCAGCCTCAGTGACACCCAACGGCATCATAGTTAGTATTTCACATGTGCAGAAACATGGAAGAACTCTATGTGTAGCTTTGCTGCAGTTTCATCAGTATATAAATGCATTTAAGGAAGCTAAGTTTGTATGTCTAAAGTTGTAAAGCAAACACCCCAAAACATGTGCATTTTAAGTGATCATACAGACGTGTTTCTCTCCTAGCTTTACACTTATATTTGATGTTCATTTAAACAAATTTCATTCTGGATGAGCTTTCAAAAAGATTTGAAAGAGTTAGATAGCAAGATTCACTAAAATTCAGTGTCAAGGAACTTCCTGTAAAAAAGGTGAATGCATCTTTGGTACAGTGGTCTATTACTAGTCCATGCTTGTTTAGTTGTCAGATGGAATTAAGTCTAAGGATTGGCGACAGTTTGCCCATCCATTCAACTTTTAAATTCCCAGGAATCCTACAGTTTATTTAACTTACCATAAAAGTATAGGAGTTATTAGACGACAAAGGACACAAGCAAGGCAGCCTGTCTCGTACTTACTTGGCAAGACTGAGTGCTCCAAAGAAAACCACTATAAAACATTTATCCAAAATTATAATATCATGAAGTAAATCTGTTCCGTCCTTTTCCTTTCAGGCAAAAAGTTTAGGCCCTGGGATACATAGAATGCCTTCACCTGTATAAAGTCCTTAAAAAAAAAAAAAAATCTACCAAGATCTAAAACTGTGATTCATGCTTAGAAAGCTTTTCCAGACTTTGTTTTAAGATCCCACTTCTCCCTCTGTCCCACGTCTCTGGGAGAGGAAATCACATGCTCTGATTTTACTTTTCCTGCACAAAGGAGTGGAGAAGGGCCAAAACTGAGGTTCTTTCATAGACGTTTTTATTTGAACCAATTTGGATTTTCCATCTGAACACTGGAATTTTGTGGCTAGTTTTGATGTTTACTCATTTCAGTTGCTTTCCCCTAGCTGTTAGCTCCTCAATAGCTTGCTGAGGATCTGAAATCATAGCCAAGATAAAACACCTTTGTCTCTTGCTCCTACACACATGCACACATGCACACACACGAGCACGTCTTGGAAACTAAGTGTGTTATTTGCAGTGTGCCAAAAAGATTTGGGATTCAGCGAGTTCCAGCATCCTTTTTTTCATACCTGATCTTGGCATGCTTAAAACCCTGGAAAGTCACAATTTACTTTCCACATAGCTGTCCTGGACGGCTGAGAAGCCTAGCCGTACAACAGGATATCCAGCTATTGAGTGCTGCTGTCACAGGTGGCCAGCAACGCAGCTGCAAAGAGCTTCCTGCCAGGAGGGCAGAGTGGGTCCACAGGAAGAAATGTTCCTTTCCTCTTCCAATCTGTTTTCAACTATAAAGGAAGGCCCAGGCTCACACTCCTACGGCGGATCTGCCTACGCAGCATTTTTCAGCTGGAGCAAAATCTCAGCTAACGTTTCTAACAATAACTGCCTGAAGTGGAGCAGACCATTTACGGGGCTTCAAACAGCGGGGAGCCCTACCTTTAACACAGAGCCGCCCTTGAGAAACGTTTCAGCTTGATTGTATTACTGTGTGCATAATTGTATCATCGTTTTATAGCTCACTTAAGAGCAGTCAGTGATGTGCAAAAAACGGACAACAAAAGGAGCAGCTACCTTTCTCTTGAGATACCACAAGTAGGCAACTCACGTTTCCTCTTTTGTCCTGCAATCAGCCATAAAAACACTTTCAAGAGCAAAATTGCTTCCAATCAGTTGTGGATTTTTACCCTAAAGAAGGAAGGAGGCAGATGATTTCTATCTGTGAATTTTACAAGCCGACACTTCAAATCACAAACATTAAAATCCTGGTTAGGTAAAGCCAATTAAAAAGAAAGAGAGTGTTTGTTCGTAACAGTGTTAACAGAAAACATGCGAAAGTTCACTGTGCCATGGGGAACGCAAGTTTATTTCCAGCAAATTCTTGCGCTAAAGAAATACCAAGAACAGGGATTGGGAACGGGGGCAAATGAGAGAGAACAGGGTTTCCAATACTGTTATAGTGGGCTAAAACTTGTATTGAGACTGAAATACATTAGGCAGTTGAACAAAGAGGTTTTCTCTGAGCAGACAAGCTGAACATTTTCAGTGGATATGCACAGGGCTCATCCATTTAAAATGAAGTGCAATTGTAAATGTCTTTAGGATTGGAGCCTTCATGCTAGTATGAAAGGCCAGTGCGATCACAGGAAAAATTTAGACTGATGCCAGTGGGTTTCCTAGCCCCAATCCTGCAAGCTCATGTGCTGCTGAAGACAGCACCACGTACTTTTATCTCTAAGCTGTTCTGTAGTTTTCTGTACTAATAAGTGGCTACTCTGTTTTAACCTTAAAACTCAATTTTTAGGCTGCAGATTCTGGGGCTCTTAAACCTATACTGCAAAAATTTTTGTTCTCTCAGATCCAAAAGGTGAATTATCTACACCCCAAAATAGCTAATATTAATCTGCCAGGGTACTTGGAAAAGTAACACACAGCCATTATTTCTAAAAAGGCTGTAATTAAGACCAGTTATTCCAAGAGATCATCTGGGAATGCAAAAAATGTCTTAATGGACTTATCAAGCACAATCAATTTCTTTTGTGATTAAAGGGTTCCCTCTCTCAGCATTTGTCACATTCATCATTGGAAAATTCAAAATATGCCTCCCGGTGAGGGTATATTCTTAAGGAATTGAAAATGACATAAACATGGATGGTCTTACCTTATTATCCTGGAAAACTGTCTGTTACAAAGCCAATTTAAATAAATAAATTGCCAAACATTTGTATCTGGTTGCTCTGAAAATGGTATTTTTTAAAAGCAAATGCCACAAGCCTGAGTGTAAGAAGAATTACACCACACAATTTACTGTGTAAACACTATTGATACCAGAGGAATTACTTGTCATTTGATATTAGTGTACCTGAGAGAAAGATCTAAACCTTAAAAGTCCAGTATAAGGTAAAAATGTCCATTTACACAAGGAATATGAATCATTATTACATTCTTCAGTGCTCTCTCTACTGTAATTTTAGAGAACAATGTTCCATGATGATGTTTATTTGCTAACTTGAAACTCCTTGAAAATATATTGAAAATACATTCCCCCACTTTCTCTGAGAAATAAAGCAAAATTACTGCCTTTCCCTTTGACTCAGCAGCTACTAAGTACCTAGCAGCTAGTCTTATCTTGTTATATACAAATTAGCACTGCAAATCTGAGGATTATCTGTTCACTTTCTCATCCTCACATCTTAGATGTCAGACAAGCAGATGCAGGAAAACATGCAGTACTATGAAATCTCATGTTTTAAAGTTAATTAGGTTCTAGCTGATGCCTTGTAGCATCGAAAACCTTTGCAAATTCCTTTAAAATATGCTGAAACTCAGTTCTGCAAATTCATGTTGAACTTGTGAGACAGAGCCTACCTGCAAAGACCCAGGCTGAGGACAGGATCTGAGGCTATCCATGGGCTCGCCTCAGCTCAGCATAGCGCTAAAGCATGCGCTTCAATTCCACTGACATCAGAAGGTATTCCATTGGGTTTCAAGCACCCTTCCCAGGTAGAAAAGCTTCCTCTAAGAAGAACCACAATTATCAGGTTAGATATTTAGAATACACTTTGACTTAACTATAAAGTTGTTGAAATTGGTGGGTTCATAGTACCCACCTGTTTTTTAGATTTGTAACCTTGCTGCTCCCTTTATGATGAGAAACAATGAACACCCAGCCAACACCTGACTGTCTGCTGTAGCCAGTTTTGTCCTCATTGCTGTTTCAATATGATCATGAACAAATTTTAACACATCTTAGCTAGGCTTAAAATCATGCTTTAGTAGACGTAGGATTATATTTTTAAACTGACAAAAGAAGACTTTCACTTCATGGTGTTCTTTAGTGTTATTTTATCTTTTTTCTGCTAGAAACCAATAGTATTTTAGTAGGAGGATAGATCCTTCTAGCTCAATAAGGAAAATAACAAAGAAGAATGATACAGACATTTTATTTTGTGGAAAAAATGGTAGAGGTCATTAGTTTAGTCAAGCTGCACCAAGCACACTAGAGCATGACAAATGCAAACATATGCAGCCTAGTTCACCAATCTGTGACTGATAGTCATCACATACCTTATCTAGAGAAATAAGTTTCATAGATATAAGATCAAATATATTTCATACTGAGACATTGGATCAACAAACACATGATCAAACAGTCTAACTCTAGCATCTCAAAGCTTCCCAAATTTTATAAGTCAAATCCAATAAATAAATACTATTAAATGATAATATTCTATCACTAGAAAAATAATCTTACTTATCATTTTTTGTAAAAGGTCATTTTATTACTTGGTCCAAATCAATAAAAACAGACTAGTATGATAATTATTCATATTCTGTAAGATATAATCATGAACCTCTTTTGCAGAATTAATTAACCTTCAGTTTCACTTTGGAAAGATAGTAGAATTTAATGACTCCCCCAAATCATCTCCTCAGTAAGCCTACCGGGAATTAACAAAGCCTGCTCATCTGAAAATATTACAGTTGGCAGGCTATTGCTGCTGCCTGATCTTAAGGTTGCCTGACACTTCACATTATAAAGTCATTTTTTCATTTCAGGCAATAAAAAAATTATAGAAATCTGCCTGAAGACATTGTCCCATCTATATACAAGCTACAGAGTTCAACATACAGACTGAATATTGTCAACCTTTTTATAGAGTTGACCCCTATGCCAGTCAACCACCCAAACAAAAACTGAACAAACTACTAAAAAACATACTGAAGATGCCCACCAAGGGTGTGACATGTTAGATTTTTCATTTTCTGATGATCCTCAAATTGCATATAAATCAACCCTATGCCAGTCAACCACCCAAACAAAAACTGAAAAAACTACTAAAAAACATACTGAAGATGCCCACCAAGGGTGTGACATGTTAGATTTTTCATTCTGATGATCCTCAAATTGCATATAAATCAATCAATTTGAATGGCTCTTTTTTTTTTTCCCCTCTTTTTTCTTTTTTTTTTTTTTAGTTACTCTCTTTAAACTCTTTCTCCTCCTTTTTTTTTTTTTCCCCTCTTTTTTCTTTTTTTTTTTTTTTAGTTACTCTCATCTAAACTCTTCAAATCTGGAGCAATGCACCAAAATGAAGTCACATCAGGATTGCAGTCTTATCACTGGGAACGCGTTCTGGGCCAGTGAGAGCTGAGTTTTGCCGTCTGGCTCTACTGTTAGGATGAATTCCTACCCTAAGCAACATGGTGAATTTTGCATGTATTTAGAAATATCTGGGTAAAAAGCTGACTTAAACTGGTTATCTACATAGTCTAGACAATTGCCCATGATGTTGCAGGATACTACTTGCCCACAGACTTTATGATTTATTTTCTCTAAATGTGGGTGGAAACTGTCATAAAAAGCAATATGCAATTAAATGTGTCCTGCAGAAATAGAGTTTCTTGAAAAATTTTTATGTCTATACTTCTGAATAGTCTTTTACACTGCCATTACATTGCTCAGTAGTATTTGAAATGTAAGATGGAGATAATCTTCCTATGACAAAGAGGGATATCATAATTTACCTTATTAACAGTTTTCAATTATTTTGATTTTTGTGCATTGCTTTGCCCTAAGCACATTATCTTGAAAAGTGTCAAGATTTAGCTCTGTTAAATACATACTTAAATATTCTTAACTTTCCAGATTGTCTGACATTTTTCATCAAGGGTTGCAGAAATCTGCAGTCAGTACCCTTATGCTACTTTTCATTAGTTTTATTCACCAAATTTTAGCAGGGAATAAGAACAGAGAACATGTATCACTTCCAGAAACTAAATGAAAATCAAATGAAAGATCAACTTGGTGTTAGAACGCAATATGTCCGGATCCTATTCAGTTTTTAAATTCCTGAGAACAGTGTAAGGCAATTCTTCCCTTGAGGGTCTAAGAAAATAAAATGTGTGTGAGGAAATGCTATAATAAACTGGTAATATATTTCCATAGGGGATACATAGGAATTTTCCATACATCCTCCTAGGATGGCAGTAAACCAGACTTAATAGCAGAAAGTAAGCCGTTTCCATAGTAAAAAAAAGAATTAGCTGCATAGCAGGAACAGAGGCCCAAGCTGAAGGCTTGATCTTCTGTCGAGAGATGCTGTCAGCTGTGCCCGGGGAGCTGCCCAGGTTAAATGACTGATGTTGGCACAAAAGGAAGTTCAGAGGAGTTCAGAGTTGGTTGGCTGATTGACGGGCACTTACTCATTGCATTCTCAGAGAACGTAATGCAAACTATGTCTACATTAAATATGTGTTGGATCAGTAAGTGACTCTGCTTATACAGAAATTTCTGGTGGTCACCAGAAAACTGGATAGTCACATAGAATTGGCTCTTTTCCCTTTTTTTTTTTTTTCCTCTTCCTTCTCTAGTTTCTTTCCATCAAAATAAACTAATAACAGAAAAGGTATTTGGCTTTTTAACACAGGCCTAACACTGATGTAAAACTACATCCTAAAGAAAGAAAAGCAACATATTTTAACTAAATTTTGGCTGAAAAGTGGGTTTTCCAGTTTGCAGGAAATCCTTTCCTTTCCTTTCCTTTCCTTTCCTTTCCTTTCCTTTCCTTTCCTTTCCTTTCCTTTCCTTTCCTTTCCTTTCCTTTCCTTTCCTTTCCTTTCCTTTCCTTTCCTTTCCTTTCCTTTCCCTTCCT
>NW_008796222.1:6374507-6387113 GCF_000699145.1 Aptenodytes forsteri | reverse complement strand
TCTTCTCTTCTCTTCTCTTCTCTTCTCTTCTCTTCTCTTCTCTTCTCTTCTCTTCTCTTCTCTTCTCTTCTCTTCTCTTCTCTTCTCTTCTCTTCTCTTCTCTTCTCTTCTCTTCTCTTCTCTTCTCTTCTCTTCTCTTCTCTTCTCTTCTCTTCTCTTCACTTCTCTCTTCGTTTTTCTTTTCTTTCCGGATTGCATCACAACAATTTTGTCTGATGTTTCTGAACTGTAATCTTAGTCTGGATAGCTACTCAGAAAAACTGACTCTTAGCGTTCACTGCTAATATAAGCAGCTAATGACACCCCAGAGACTCCTTACCATGCTGTGTTAGGGCTGGGGACCTAAAGCTTAAAAAGTTCCCAGAACAGTGCCTGACCTGCCTGGAGATCAGAAGGTTTTGCTCCTAAACTTGCCTGAGATAGCAGAAGTTAGCTGAACCTTAAATATTACAGTCCATTCATTCTGGCTTGAATGAATTAACAATTTTTTAATTCAAATCTGTTTTTTTCACGATGTTTCCATCCAACTCTAATTCTCTCTGTAGTGAGCTTAAAGAGACACAAACCCGGAGTTGTCTTGCCTAGCTTGCTTTCCGTGCCTGGTCCTATTGGCAAACTTAAGGCATACTTAACCCCATGGCAATGGCTCCCCTTTTCCCCGTAGCCTCATGACTGGAGCATCTGGGATGTGGGAAACATCTGCTCAGATTCTCTTTTTCCCGGAGGTGATTTGGACAGTCACCCTCCCACCACAATCTCCAGAATTGGTACACTCTGAAGAGGTGAGGGAAGGGAAAAATTCTCCTTACTTTTGTACTTTTGCATGCTTGTTACTCTTACATTTTTCATTCCTGTTTTACTTTGTGTCTTGAGGCAAGTGATTCTCCTTATATACCGTATACAAATGCTGCTATGCTGAACATGCAATCCTCAGCTGGATCTAATCCCAAATACCAGCACAGAACACACAGAGAAAAATAAAATGAAGAAATTTTATTTCTTTCAGCATGTGTTCCTTCAGGAGCAAATGGGTTCCTTCAGGTTTCCAAACACTGAGATATAAGGCTTTATAAATATTTTAGAGACTTTTTTGCTAACTTGGTTTGTGATGATGGCACACACTGAAAAGCAAGGCCAGCTATAAAATGGACTATCTCAGGCAATCATTGCAAAAGTAGGTGGATGCTAGTAACAATGAAAGTTCAGTACTTGTTCAAACATGCTTCAAGAATTTGCCAGAAAAGCTGCCATATGCTGAAAGTGAATATGTAACATAGGCTCCCTTTCTTCCCCACGTGTCTGTCTTCGCAATTGGTCACTAATGTTATCAGCCAGTTTGGAAATAGAAAAGAAACAAACCCAAGTTTGTCAGCAGGAGGCCAGAGAACCAAATTCTGGATATCAACCCAGGGATTGACAGTAAGGTTATTCATACTGGAAGGCTCTACTGGGGAGAATACTGTACAATATGTAAAGAAGAAAAGGTCCATTGGCCTGGAGACCTTACTGTTTAAGGGGAAAGAGCAGAAGAAAGTTTGATTTGTATTTAACTTTTAAACTGTTGAAGAAAAATCCCACAATACTTATTTTTTGACAAAGTAGTAATTATAACCAACATGAGTAGAAATTAAAAAGTCATACCATTTGCCACCAGTTGTGACCCTTTGAATTTACGATTAACTGATTGGTAGATGTGATTAATAGTTATAATACCTATCAGCACATATAACTGCAAAAGCAACTATGAGTGAAAAGCTTTCTGACCGGTGAAGTGAAAGACCACTGATATTTACCGATTAGAATCACATCTTCAGTTGTTACATTCTTGTGGCTTTTGGTTCTTTTATAGCTGTTAATTATGTCATGATATTGTCTCATATATTAAATAAGGAATTTATTTCCATGATTACATAATTTTAAAAGGGAGAGAAAAATGCCACCTCAGTCACGCTTAAACAAGGTACACAGACAGTATTTTAATAGCACAATGAGTCAGAAGTTATTAGTATTGCCTTTCCTGAGCTTAAAAATTGGATGAAAGAATGAAAGAATGAAAGCAGCTAAACACTTGGGTATAATACAATATGTGCTTAACTACCAGCTGCTAGATTTATACAGTATAAGCATATCCAAGTCAGAATTTCCAAAGAGAAATCCCAATCCCCTTATCTCCTCCAAAAGCTGGAGGTCAATTGAATTCAATGATGTGAACAAACAGACAAAATGAATCACCTGTTAAATGATACCACTTTTAAACTATAAACAAGACATCACCTGTTACCTCAGCAGCAGAATTTCAGTTTACAATGTCTTGCAAATGAACTTCCTAAAGTTTCCCAAAAAAGTTAAACGACTCAGGCTGAGACCCTTAAACTGTGGCAGCACATGGATTAAATCCAGCTAGTGATATCTAAGTGTAGTGGTATCTTGTTCCTCACACGACCTTCAAAGACAAAAATAACTTGTTTGTACTTCTGCGCTTTTTTTAATTCATAGTTTTATATTAAAATGTCTAAAATTAAATAACTGTATAATTACATTAAAAACAATACAGAAGACCCTTAGGTGATATTAATCAAAGTGATTGCTTTCAAGTAGGTATACAGATTTACTCTTGCAGAGACCACCACACTTCCAATATTTTATTCTTGCTTGTGTGAACGCTGGGACACAGCATGGTTGTGAAATCAGGTTGGATGGAAAATTACACAAAAGTTAAGGGAAGGGATTTGCAACTCTCTGCTAACATAACTGTGTTTGTCAAAAAATCGTCTCACTTTTAATCAATTATAAATACTTCACTGTCTAATCAATTATAAATATCACACTGTTTAATCAATTTCAATAGTCTCACTCTTGGTGTAGGTCAGTATAAAGAAATATTCACTCCACACCACTTAAAACTCTTTGTTTGTTTGTTTGTATTTGTACTTCTCAAAGTCTTATCCAATGAAACAAAACTCAGCTTTAGGAAAGACTTTATCATTCCACCACCATTGGAGGTAAGGTTCATTTTTTTTCTTTCTTTAAAATCTGGCAAAGAAAACAATTTAAAATAAATGACCTTATGACTTCCAGGCTTATTTCTATGGTTATTTCATGTGCTAGCCCCAGCGGGCTAGTGCTCTGTTTGTCTTTATCCAGCAGAAGCACAAAAACCTTCAGAAACTTTCCATCTCATCATCAAAAAACTTTTTATCTCTAAAAGTGAGGAAATGATCTGCAGTGAAAAACATATTAATTGAGGATTTTTTTTCAGCTTGAAGAATATATCATGATTTCCCCAGATATTCTTATATGAAATTTTCATATGCCTTTCTATTCTCTGAGCAGAAATCTAAAGAACAATTTTACATAGATATAGAAATAGTTGGAAAACTGAATTGTTGTTTCATGGGAAAATCTGAAAGTTAAAAACTGATTTTTATGTTCAGAATTATACCAAAAGAGTCAAAATGAGACTCCAGAGAAGAACATATAAGGTATTTTGTTTTAGGAACTTAATGAAATTAGTATTTCATTTTGCCTTTTTTTAGCTCCAGCTCTTATATTGTTATTTGTTTATATTTCAAAAAGTAATATAACATTTGAACCTTATTAAAAGAGAGATCTTTTAACTTTATCAAAATCTAGAATTTTAGGAAAATCAACATGTGCGAAACATATTCTGCGAGAAAATTTGAAGTTGTGGCACATGCCACGAAGGCAAAGTGTGTTTTCTTGAAATGCTTCCTATATTTGAGATTCATGTTGTGAGAATACCTTTAAAATCAATTCTTTCTTTATGCTCTTTCATGTTTTATAGTCTTCCCAAAAGACGACAACTAGAACCAGAACCCACCAGCACAATCGTTAAGAATGTGAATTAATATTTGCAGAAAAAGTAATCTCCCAGAATGTTTCTATTTCTCCATTGCTGGTCTAAAGTGAAGTGTACTGAATTTCATTGAGTAGAAAGACATATCTTTTAGCTATCAACTCCCACTGCATACATGAGTAGCTTTATTCAGAATTCCCTTAAAACAGTACGAAGCTTCAGTCTTCAAATCATCAAGCAGAGTCTCATTTGTGCTCCAGTAATAGATCAAAACAGCACTAAGGCAGATGGAGCTGGTCATGAAAATGCTATAATTCCTTGGGACTCACTTCTTATTAGCCATCAACATACACCAGCTCCTAAGATGGTATAATTCGAAGAACATTGTACGTTTTTTCACAACTTTGCTAGTTACATGCTGAACTACACGACCACACATCTTCAGATCTTGCCCAGACTTATAATATCCATTTCTTATTAGAGAGGAACAACTTGCTTTTTCTTCCAGGCTTTTGGAAGTTTGCAATGTCTTTAATAAAGTTAATTTAACCTCTGGGAGATAAAAAAAAAAAGGAGGCAGTATCAGCACCTTCTGTGAGCTAAGACCTGGAGGAAGGGAGGTGTATGGAAGTACACGTTGCCTGCATTTGTTCTTTCAGCTCACTGCCTTTCCCTCCATTTTCCTGTTGCTATGAATCTCCTTTATTTGCTTAATTCTGTACACACCCTCTGAGGTATGGAAAACATTTCTTATGAATACAATAGATACAGAATGTTTGACAAGATGCCTGTGGCTTCATTTGTATTCATATTTGATTATGACAGGTCATTTGAAAAGAAAGGAAATAACATGATGATTTCTTACCTCTATTTACTTCTAATATGATGAAAGTCTGCATTGCTTTTTTTTCTGAAACACTTTTATCAATCATTCTGTTCTTTTTAGAAAGAGTATACACAAATATAAGGAAATTCTACCATATTTATCTAATAAATTGTCTTAACAAAAAAAGTTGAAAAAAAAAATCAACCTACATTCAGTTGGCCTTTAAATGCAAATCAACAATGATGGATGCTAATTTCTTTATATGACATCATGCAGAAAGATTCATCTGGAATACAACCAAAAGCCCCAGGGGTGCCTATCAACAGTCTTCAGTGGAGGAAATTATCATTTTTTTGATGCAAAACAAACAAACATCAGTTGTTTTCACAGCTCTGACCTAAGATCTCTCCTGCTGTATCTTACTGTGTTTTTAATCTGTCTTACTAGACCCAACAGCAGGTGTGAGGCGATTGAAAACAATGTAAAACTGAATTGTTTCTTTCACTTCCATGTGAACTTCTGCAGTTTGCATTCTTGGAGAGGTATTAGTTCGAGGTCAGCATTATTGTCATGTTAACAGGCTGTTTGCCACAGATGAACATTTGCCAAGGTCATTCAAAGCCTAAACTGCCAAAGTATGTGCACAAACTTTTCAAAGAAAAAAAAAAACAGCAGACCTGAAAAAAAGTATTATCCAAAGCAGGTAGTTTTGAAGTTAAACTTTTACATCTTTATTGCTGGGAGGCAGGAAAGTGTGGTTGCTAAAATATTCAGGACAATCTTGCTTCTTCTGAAGATGCAATAAAATTGATTGTACACTCACAATGCTGTAGGTGTACAGGCTGCAGAAGCATGAAAGGTTTCAGGCTGTGCAAGGAGGAATCCAGCTACACGTCATACTGCTTTTCAAAAGACTTTGAACTGTTCAAAAACACAGAGGATCTCTTGTGAGGAAAAGCAGGAATGTGACACCCTTGACCACAAGGTCCACAGCTATTTGAGCTCTTTGGCCTCATGTGCTGCATGTTCCACAGTCCATACATAACTGCACAAGATGGTGGGATGTATACAATTAGGAGCATTAAGCAGATGACTAGTAAAAGTGTCCTGGGCTAGTCAATACTGATGTGCTTGGGCTGGATCTCAGCTCATTCATATGTCAAAGGAGAGCTGTGAGTCAGAAAGCTAGAATGGTTTAGAGCCATGTGTAGAGCTGCAGGTGAAATTAGCCTGGCTAGGGAGGCTCCAGCTTGGAAAGAGTGGCAAGAACAAATGGTGATATGTTTGCAAATTGCGTACCTGACACACTTGTTGACCAAAAACCCTCATTGATGCTGTGGGATAGGTTCAATGCACTACAGGTTTATTACTGCCCGAATCCCAGTCCAAGTCCCCATCTTCTTCTATGCTCCACATGACATTCTCATCCTGTTTCTTTGGGTCCAATGAAGTTGCAGGCTGGGTAGCTCTTTTGGGGATTGTCTGGACCTCTAGAAAAACATATAAAAGATTTTCCTGAGCTAGAGGAATTTGTCAGAATGGGAGTAGACCACATAGATGCTCACTGACCTCACAGATGAAGATGTCAGATAAAGATGCCAGCTTGTTACCCGGCACAGAAAAGAAATGTTGGAGCACAGAGGGATTGAAGTACCCATGTTTGAAGGACAGGAAATGTATTTTCAGATTGTTTTGATTTTCAGGCATTCTTTTACTAATTTATAAAACATTCAGTGGGTGCTGAGTACACTAACTGCTCTGTGCTCTGCTTTGTAACATTCTCTTTTTAGCCTGTGGGTTTTCATTGAGCTAGGTTCCATTCAGCTCTATTTCAAATGTAGTCCAGATGACTGTCCACTGTAGGCTGTTAACTAAAGAGCCAATAAAATACAGTGTTTAGTCCAGTTGGGTCTTTTCCATTAATCAGACTCCATAATCTTCCAGTAATGCTGATTTTATAGACTACTTACATGAAGCCTAATAATTCCCCATTCAGCTTAAGCTAACATATACTTTAGTATGGATTATGATCCCATAGTTAGAAAGAGAAAATGGTAGTATTTTCAACATAATTGATACTGACAAGAATTAACAGTTCCCTTCCATTTGCTTTTATTTCAAGGATTGCTGTATAAATGAATTGCTTTGACATTATATAGTTGAGTTGGCTCAAACATTCTGACTCAAGAAACCCATTTGTGCTAGACTTGAATCTGTTTCTCATAGACAGAAAGACACTGAAGTTCCTCTCTGTGCCTGGCTAAAGCAATTCAGTACTGTTCATCTGTCATATTTTTCACAAAATTTTGGCAAGTTCTTTGGTATTATCTGTTCTTTCTTGCATCTTTCTTTCATTATTTTTCAGTAAACCATTTAAGACATAAAGATACTATGCTCTCCATCTCTCCAACACTTTTCTATTAGATGATATCAAGATATATTTACACTGAACAAAAGAATTTTCCTAGCTAGCATCCACATGTTACACTACAGGCAGCAAAATAATCAGAAAGTTCAGAATGATCCAGTAGATGAGAGTTCTAAATCTTAGTAATAATAACAAGAAAACAAAAATAATAACTGCAAAGTTAAAAACTCTCAATTACAGAATCTTTTATGTTTGCATTTACGTATCTGTATACACATATAGACTTGGGTCTGAAATTCTATAGGTGAGAAGTAAAATCTTTCAATTTAATTTTCTCACCATTGTCTTTATAAACACAGTTATATCACAAACATGTATTATTTACATATAATTATAGGTTTTTAATTTTCATTGCTTGAAAATAATCATGGATCAGTTGGCTATTTTTCCAGATGCTGTATGAAATCACAATAAAAGGATGACATTTTTTTGTATTTACAGTCTAACATGTTCATGCATGTCTTTAAGCACATCAACCTATTCCAACGTTACCTTAGACAGTTCGCTGGGGTTGGCGGATAACTTCTCGGGGGTCTGTGAAAGGCTACTAAAAAAAGCAGGTTTATTACCAATACACTTCAACTCTACAGGGAACCATAACTCCATTGGGAAACTAAAAAATGTTGAAATCAGCAATAGTTTTGCAGTGACTAACAGAATGGTATTTGCAGCATTCATTGAACAACAAAATCTCTCATTATCTTCCTCAGACTTTAATTATCACTTTCATATCCATAGACTACTTTCTTGTGCACACTTGCCTGGGAAAGAGATGGAAGTTGTTTTCATACTATACACTGCTAAGATGATCTGTTTATAAATATAAATTATTTCTTCTCTAGATAAATTAAAGCAACAGTGATATCACTGCATTTTTTTCTTTTATTGCTACTGAGCCTTAGTGATAAAATCATTTTAACTAAAATTAAACTGATAAATGAAATTCAAGCTTTAGCAAGGGAAGGAGACAACCATCTCCTGAAACTATTACTAACATGTAACAGTAAATCAAATTGAAAACAAATAGAAAAACTACTTCCAACAAATAAATCTCAGCTGCTAATGAATCTCAGAGGTGAAGAGCTGAAACGCAATTTATATGTTGCAGTAGTGACAGAAATTTTCCAATATTTAATGCTGTCCCACAGGGTGATATCAAGAAAGCTTTATCAAGTAATTTTCTCATTCTTCAGATAGTATCACTGAGGATATAAGCTGTTAGGAAGGGATAGTTCTACCTTCAGAAATGCATGAGGGAAGATTATGCAATGTTATTGGTTGGTTACTGTCTCCAAAGGAAGGGCTTAATTTGAATGCAAATGTGTCTTCTAGAAATTAAAATGTTCTTAAGTCATTTGTTGGTATAAAGCTGCAAGAGAGAAGAATATGGTCTAACCTTCAAGAATTTGAAGCCCAAGACTAGGATAGAGGTGATTGCTCCTGTCAAGAAGCAGGCAAAGAAGACAAAAATTTCACCTATTACTGGTTGAAAGGCAGATTGCTGTCCTACAAATTAATACTCAGATTTTCAAAAGCAGTGGAAGGTGTAGTAAGAATGAACTGCCTAAACATCCTGAACCCTTCCAAAATTCTAGTCAGAAACATGGTTATATTAGACTGCTGGAGAACTGGTGTAATCTTTCTGAAGGTCTTCAGTATTTACATGAGCACATACGTTTGTGCTCATATATTGCTGTCCAAATAAGATGTACACGAAAATACTGAGTACTAAAGGATGCTTTTATTTAAAAAAGAAAAATTTCATAAGAATTAATGCCTTGAAGGTAAATGCAAGCAAATTAAAATGTTGTGGTTTAACCCCAGCTGGCAACTAAGCACCACACAGCCCCTCACTCACTACCCCCTGGTGGGATGGGGGAGAGAATCAGAAGGGTAAAAGTGAGAAAACTTGTGGGTTGTGATAAAAACAGTTTAATAGGTAAAGCAAAAGCCACGCACACAAGCAAAGCAAAATGAAGAATTCATTCTCTACTTCCCATCGGCAGGCAGGTGTTCAGCCATCTCCAGGAAAGCAGGGCTCCATCATGCATAACAGTCACTTGGGAAGAGAAATGCCATAACTCTGAATGTCCCCCCCTTCCTTCTTCTTCCCCCAGCTTTATATGCTGAGCATGATGTCATAGGGTGTGGAATATCCCTTTGGTCAATTGTGGTCAGCTGTCCCAGCTGTGTCCCTTCCCAACTTCTTGTGCACCCCCAGCCTACTTGCTGGTGGGGTGGGGTGAGAAGCAGGAAAGGCCTTAACTCTGTGTAAGCACTGCTCAGCAATAACGAAAACATCCCTGTGTTATCAACACTGTTTCCAGCACAAATCCAAAACATAGCCTCACACTAGCTACTATGAAGAAAATTAACTCTATCCCAGCCAAAACAAGCACAATGATAGATACAGCCCATCTTAAATATTAGGCATCATTACCCATTGAAACAAACTGTTTAGGGACATGGTGGATTCTCCATCTCTATGTTTTGGTCTAGGTTATGTATAAGATCAGGGTCAAATATCTGATTGTACCCTTTTCCTTAAGAATGCTAAGTTTTAAAATTTGACTTAGAAATTATAGAAGAAGAAAATGCACCAGAGACTCTGTTCAGAACTGGCAAAGCAGCTGGTCTTACTTTCTGGGAAGCAGCACACAGGTGCTGGAAATTATTTTAGCACAGGCTAAAAGACTTTTCCTAGGGCTTCACACAGAAGGTTATGAAGGAGTTTGGGTAAAACTGGCTTCTAGAACAGAAGTACCTATAGAATTACAGAAAGATGATTTGGAAGAGACCTTTGGAAGTCATCTAATCTAACATCCAACTCAGAGCAGGATTATCACCAATGTTAGGTCAGGTTAGTTTTATCTTTCTTTAAAAATCTTTGAATTTTTTTTTCTTTAAAACTTTCAAAAATAAAAGACTCAAGGCCATTTCTTGAAAACCTTTGAAGACGGAGATTCTGTAGTCTCTCTGGGTAACCTGTTGCAGTGCTGCATGATCCTCCATGATTTTTTGTATTGTTTTTTTCATAATGTCCAACCTGAATCTCCCAAGCTGCAAGCTCTGGTCAGTGTCTCTTGTTAGACTGTTTGGAACTACCAAGAATCTAGAGTTTGGTTCCATCATTTTTGTAACTGTCCTTGAAATAGCTGTAGGCAAATAGATTACCCTTTAGCTGCTTCTTTGCTGGGTGAAATCCCAGCTCCCTCAACCTCTTTCTGTAGACCACATGATCTAGGCCTCTCACCACCTTGTTGATACTCCAGCCAGACCCTTCCCCACATACAACTTGAACTCAGAGACCCAAAACTGGGTACAGTATTCTAGACATGGCCTCACCAGTGTCAAGTATGATTAGCTAGAGGGAAAATAATTTCTAAAAATTACTCTTATATTTGAGAAATATTAGTATTAGAATAAAAGTTGCATAACTATTATCTTATAAAAGACTTAATGAGAGACTGGCATACAGTTCCTTCAGCTTGCCCTTGCAATAAACTTTTTCCCCCCATAATCCAAGCAATTTAGCATCTAAAGACTTCACAAGCAATACCAGAACTACTATAGAAATTGTATGGGATACATGAAGCAAGAGCTCAGAGGGCTAAGGAATCATTTTCATGTTCTCCCTACCACGTTCCAGACTACCTCAGGTTTCAAGTATGTGGTGGCTGAATATACCACTAGACCAGTCTTGAAGTTTAGGCAGATTAGCTTTGCTCCACACAGGACAAAAACCTCACATAGTCCTTAGGCCAATCTTTTCTCTGAGAACTGAGGTAAGTTTAAAAGGTCCACAACCTACCCGATAATGTGAGTGTTATTATAATATATATAGGACTTCAGACAGTGAACGTTGCCTGTGCTATCTTTGTTTATTTTGGGATTGTGGTCACTTGCTGTGCTCTTCCAAAGCTTCTTTTCTGTCATCATCCCGATAAATTAGCTTGTATTCTTTAGAACTGAGACATTTTATGGCTATGCCAGTTTAGGTTTTGACTCACTTAAAAGCATTTTTTACATGAGATTAAATACATTTTTTATAGCTTAACTTTTACTCAGTGATGACTTTCAGAAGAAAGACAATCTGTAACCTTAGATTGATTGCTGTGTTCAGTAACATGCTGTTTTACTAGAATGTGTTCAAACCTAATGCTTAGCTGTATGCCGTTTTAATGAAAGCTTTGAGGTTCTTTGGCTAAAGAATCTACAGCATTGGATACAAAATAAATCTCTTCTTTACATATTTCAGAATTAAGTAAATACATACTTGATTTCAGGAAAGTGAAAAAGAAAACTTGAAAATATTCAGACAGTCGAACAGTTATGCAACTGTTGAAATAGGTGTTGAGGAAGCATATCTCCAAGAAAATCTCAGTGATAACTGGAAATATTGAACCATGGCTTGTCACTAATATTCCAGTACCCTTAGACATTGTTTATCACTCCTGTTTGTGCTCTTCTGAGACTTTGTAATTCAAATTTATTTTTCTTTCTTATTTTATTTGTCTTTCTTCAAGTTACTGACATCTAAATAATGGTTTGAATCTTACTATTATGAAAGAGTAGCCTTTTTTTTCTTTTCTTTTCTGAGAAGAAGGGAAATCAGAAGAGTAGGAGGACAGATGACTCCTTCCCCCCGCCCCCAAACATAATTTCTCTTCCTTAAGGAAGAAATCTTCTACTTCGTATTTTACTTTATATTTCTGAAAAAGTTGTACAAACAATATTCTTTTTCCACACAGTTCTGAAAGCAAAATGAGAATGTTACAGGACTGCTGGCTTTCTTTAGCAATTGTACATAATGAATACATATAAACTTTAAGCAATGGATTCTTCTGACCTCTATCCTTCACTATTTTTAACTGAGAGTAGAGTCCTTCCACTGAAGAAATGTTCTAAAATGGCTTTTTTTTTTTTTTTTTGTAAATCATCCGTAGATTAATAGCTATGACATGTACAGATATCTTGGTGGGGTAGAATAAGCTGAAGTTTGCCTTCAACTGAGTAGGAGGTCTCTTCCAAATTAATTGCCTGTAATAGTGAAAACACAGTAAATGAGGAGTAAGAGGTTTTTGTTTGTTTCTTTGTTTCTTTGTTTGTTTCTGGATTGTATTTCTGTGTGTATGTTTGCTTCTCCTGTAGTTCAAAGTTCAGACTTGCTTTCTACTGTTTTTTTAATAGAGAAAAAATCCAATTTGTGACCTCTTCCATAACGGTATGGGTGAGGTCCCATGACACCTACCAAAAAATATCTAGTAATGCTGGAAAGTGAAAACACTGTAAAGAGAATCCAGAAGAGAAAAAATCATTCAAGATCAATAGCTTTTTCAAAGTCCAATCCAGCATGGGAAAAACATTGAATTAGCTTGGAAGAAGCTCTATAAAATCCTGGTATGAACTGTAAGTGCTCCTTATTGAATGATAAATTAGAATCATAGAATCATAGAATCATAGAATTGTTTAGATTGGAAAAGACCCTTAAGATCATCGAGTCCAACTGTTAACCTAACACTGCCAAGTCCACCA
>NW_008796222.1:6365903-6371530 GCF_000699145.1 Aptenodytes forsteri | reverse complement strand
CTCTTCCTGTTTCTTCCCTCATCATTCCCTGCAACTGAAAGGATAGAGGAGAACACTGCTTGTGTTCCTGATCCCTAACCAGTCATCTTGTTGCAACTTCATCACTGCCTACCCGGAAAATCAATAATGGATAGTAAATCCGAGGACCGTAGCAGGGTAGGAAGCTTTCTCTTCACATCTTTAACCCAGGCCCCAGGGAGGCAGCAGACTTCCCTAGGAAGTGGGTCCAGTCTGCACATTGGGCCTTCTGTTCCTTTCAGAAGGGAGTTTCCTATGACAATGACCCATCTTTTTTTCTTTATGGAAGCAGTTTTGATGCAGGGCACAGGCTGACTTAACCTCAGCGACACCTCCAAGCTAGATGAACCATCCTCCTCATTATTGTTCGGTTCCACTTGCAGAGCCTCATACCTATTATGCAAGGGCATAATAGGGAAGGTGGGGTAGTTTCAGAGGAGACACACCTGCTGCACCGGGCAGGAACCTGTCGTCGCTGCCCCCTATCCCACGCCCACCTGTGTTCAGCCAGGCGGAGGAAGGATAGGGAATCCTCCGTATCATGCGTCCTGTCTGCCTGTTGGGCCTGTTTCAGGGAAGATAGGGTGCGATTCCACTAGTGTCTCTCTCTTGGACTCCCTGATACTTCTCAACCTCCTCACCTCCTCCTGGAGCTCTGTCACCAAGCGGAGCAGTTCCTCTCCCTGAGCGCAGCTCCCACAGGTGTGCTCACTAATGCCGTCCGGTACTGGCATAAGAGCAGGGCACACCCTGCAGCCTGACACCTGGGTGGCAGCGTGTTCCCGCCGGAGCTCTCTCTGGGAAGCTGCATCAGACGTCGTGGGTGCAGAGCTTAAAGAGGCCATGGCTTTCTGGCAGGTGGATACCAGTGCTCCCTGGTCGAGCTGGCAGACCTTCAGCGCCCTTCCCGCGCACCCTTCCTGCATGCCCTTCCGTGCAAACTGCCAGGCAAACTGCCACGCCATGCCCTTGCTGACACACCACACCCTGTTTGCGCAAACTGCCGTGCCACGCTCTTGCTGACATGCCACTCCCTGTTTGCCCGCCCTGCTTGCGGCGCTCTTGGTCACTAGTGCTCCCCAAGGGCTTCTTTTGGCGTGGCTGCCGTTGCTCCTGGCCCCGCCCAGGTCTTGTCAGCCGCTGTCACGCAAGCTTCAGGCTCCTGGCCGTTCTCTCGGCTCCCCCTGAGGTTCTCCCGGTTCGGGGAAACCCCCCTGTGCACCCTGCTAGAGCGCTCCACTGCCTATTGTGCCGGCACTGGAGCTGCTTGCCTCTTGGTACGATAATGCTCAACTGAGAGAAAACAGGCGACTATAACAATCATCTGCTGCATCCGTTTGTAAACTAATCTACCAATATTGCTCCTGGCAATCTGCTGATATTAGAAAATGCAACAACAGAGTGCAGACAGAAAGCTTGGAAATAGGTAGCTAAATATGTCAAATTTTAGCTGCTATTATTTGGAGCTAGAAAATAACCATGGATGTGCTCTGTGTTGTGTATGACCCAAAAGGAGAGCATTGCCTCACACTGTTGTGTTTATTATTATTCCCGGTTTTTTTTAACAGTGAAATGAAGATTGCGACAAGGGAATTTATTTTCAAATTGTAGCTGCTCTCCATTTTCAGGTTGTTTTGAATTATGTCCATTTTGCCCAAGAGAATTAATTACATACCAGGAATACTTAATATATCCACCGTAGACGCTTTGCTTCCTCACTGGCCTTTTGATTTGCTGCTGACAATAACAGAATCATAGGAGCAGCGGGAGCTTCTGCCTGCATCTCTACAGACAGTTTCTGGTCTTGTGCCGTGGCCAAAATGTATGAAACATCAGCTTATTCATTAAAGCTGTGGAAAACAAAGCATGATAATCCAGCCCTGATTGGATGTTTAATTTCACCCCTCTCCAAGCTTCAGCAAGGAGCTTCCATTCTTCTGTCAGGAGACATATTTAAAACCCGTGGAATCAAAATAAGATCATCTTCCAAATTCCAGATTTCCCTTTGGAAATGACCGGGACATGCTTAACTAGTAATCATTACTTAGGCATGATGTTTTTCGAATGATCATGCCTAAGATATACAGGGAACACCCTCACACATGAAATCTAATCTTCCTCCTATCAATACTACCTAGCCAGGAACTGGCTTCTTCCCTGCAGCCAACTCAAACAGTCATCATAGAGCTGGTGGTTATATTTTCAGCCAAGATTAAATTGGCCAAAGTGTTTAAAGAAAGCTGAGTCCGTATATAAAAGCATTTGGATAGAGTGTCAGCAAAGTCAAATGCTGACATAAGCAGACAGCTGGCTACCCAAAGGCTGGGTCTGGAGTTCAGCTCTACCTTATTTTAAATGGCTCCTATTTTGAATTTGAAGCATTCACAGAACAGTAGTTATTAGATACTTACTTTGATTAATTTACACCAAGAGGGAAATTCTTAGTTTACAAGTGAAGAAAAGCCGTGTCCCATATTCTGACCTACTATCTACCATGTACATTGGAATTTTCTTTGGTGAAAGCAGTGACCAACGTAACCATACCTACAATCACAGGTAGTATCAGATTTTTAGCCCTAAAATTTTGCTATTAAGCAAGTAACTAGAATAACATTTGTCACATTCCTTGCTCAGCTGCTTTTGAATTTTATTCATAAGTTATTTTTAACACTTTTTTTTTAGCAGATAAATAATAGCTGAATTCTACGGCAATTAAATTCTACCATTCAAATAAAACAAGTACTTAATAATAGTTCTCTGGAAGCAATGATTCAGGCAATGTGTGTTTCGGTGGAGTGTGAGGGGAGGGAAGGCACGCTAGTATGAAATGAAAACAAGGGCATGCAATCAGCTATCGAATTTTAGCTAGTATTTATCTTTAGATAAAGCCCAGAACTAACCTCACACCTAAAGCATCTTCATGGTCACTGAGGAAGACTGTATCAGCAGAGTCACTGTGGCTTTGGTGTGCAAGTGTACAGGTAAGTCTATACAGGGGCTGGTAGCATGAGGTCAGTACAAGAAGTGAGAGAAGGGACGAAATATTGCCAAGTAACAGACAAGGACAGGGTGGAACTGGGGTGAACAAGGTCATCTCACAGGGGCATTTGATGAGGAAACTCAACAGCTTTACAAGCATCCTGAGACTGTATGGCTAATAGACAGGCAGTTTGTCCAGAACTAAAAATCTTTGTGATCTCGGGGGATAGAGCTACACACATGGAATTTGTACTTACAGCATTCATATTCATCTGTAATTCTACAGCTTTAAATTCAGCTGGAGAAAGGCAAATTCCCTTATAGCCCTACCTTCCCTGTTACAACATAAATGAGGCAATAAAGATTTAAAACGTTCCATAATTAGCTCAGAGGCCAGTAGCAGTCTGAAATTAGTGAACTGAGGTGGACACTAAATGATGGGGTTTTATAGCTATTACTAACTTGATTTGTAAGAAACTACTAAACATGATTCAGGACCATGAAAATGATCTATAGCTTCATAAAGTATTGCATTGACACAAGGGAACAATAAAAGTCTTTCCACATGAAAGATGACACCAAATAAATACTATGACTGGCATTTCTTCTGTAAGTCCTGCAGCTTCAGTATACATACTGTGCTTATAACACAGGTAAATAAAGATGTATATTGGTAAAACTGCAAATAAAGATTTATATTGTAAAATGCTGCAGTGATGCACTTGCAGATATATCATTCTGCACAACTCCTGTACAGTGCCAGGGACTGTAGAGAAGCAAGACCCACCCATACAGGGACCATTAACTACTTTTTGGTAGCTTTTATGGTTTTATTGCTCAAACTAAAGAAATAAAAGAGTATGTTTTATATAAGAGGATGCAAAGAGAACACAAAATATCCAACCCAAATTTTCAGAGCACAAAGTCTGTTCTTTATTTAGAGGGACAAAGAAAGGCCAACTGTATTTGCAAGCAACACTAAATGTACATATTTAAAGTTTCTAGATGTGAAACAACATTGTATAATTCCACCAACATAGACATGATGGGGACGAATAAGTGGGAAAGGAAAGCATATAAAATAGGTATATATTGGGTGGCTCTGTCTTTCAAGATTTAACAGAGACATTAAGGTTTTTCAGGAAAAAAAAATATTTGCAACATTTTAGTTATTGAAATAAATGCATGACCTGGAACTTTGAAATAAATTGTTTGGTTTTGTTAATATCTACTCTAAGTATTGCCATCAGCCCCAAGAGTTTGTTGGTGGGTGACATTTTAAATATTCTAAAATTAATAATAGCTTGAAATAGATAGAAGGTGGCCATCCATTGAGGCCACATAATTTGTCCCCTAACTATTAGAATATAATAACACATTAAAAAATCTATAATATACTGAACATGCCTCTGGTGTGTTTAAACTCACAAATCAGAAAAGAAGTAACAGTCTGAACCATATGTTTCTTTTAATCACTTTCTCTCTAGGGACTGCAAATCTAGCACAGCCACTATTTCAGCACTCCTTCTAGACTTTTCCCTTTGCTGGGCTTCTGTGCCTGCCTTTTGTAATATGTGATATCATCTCTGTAATACAGGGTATAAAACTGGGTATGGGAGTCCCACATTTTAGAATATAATGCCACATGTAGGCATCTGGAATGATTTCCTCTGTCTTGTTTTCTGGGTCCCTGTGTATGCTTTCTGGCACTTTCCTGTTTGACTGCGGAAATACATTTTGCTGACAGTTTTGTGGCTCTGTTTACTGTGTTTACACTCCCAGGTCCTTTCCGTGCTTTCTGCCAAATATGCCCATTTAATATACACTGTTTCTTACTGCTTTTAATGCCAACACTCTTAACCTTGCACCTACATATTTTTATAGAAATAAAAAAGTGGAGCTCTCCCTCCTTCTGAAGACCTAAATACACAGTGTGGGTTTCACATGATAGTAATAATAGTAATCATATTTAGCAGTCTTCATCTTCAAAGCATGCTGCAGATCTGATCAAACCAGTCCTCTGCATAACACCACAGACAGCAAAGACATGTTTTGGGGTACAGAATCAAGGCATTATCACATTTCTGTAGAATACATATAGCATTTAATGGTACACATATAGCTGTTAAATGGGTGAGATGACATTAAGCATACACAGAACAGAGAAGTAACTTTGGATCCTGAGTGGGTTAACTGTAGGCAGGGCTGTGTCTAGCCAAAATTGCAGATCTTTTTGGATCAGTTCTCTAAGCTTTTACATTATTTACTAGCCTGTCCAGAGTGTATTTTGTAATCTCCAGAATTAGGCATCCTGTTGCTCACCCTTTCCTTCTTTCTCCTTGCTCATAAACGTGGTGATTATGTTCCAGGCTTTCCCAAGCAAAGCCAAGGAGGAAGGGATGCAATCCCAGTGCCTGCATCAGGAGTGCAGAGCTGAAGAAACAATATATTTGAGGAAATGAGCCAGCAATGTGCACTCGGAGCCCAGAAGGCCAATCGTATCCTGGGCTGCATCAAAAGCAGCGTGGCCAGCAGGTCGAGGGAGGGGATTCTGCCCCTCTACTCTGCTCTGGTGAGCCCCCCCCTGGAGCCCTGCATCCAGCTCTGGAGCCCTCAGCATAAGAAAGACA
>NW_008796222.1:6364978-6365558 GCF_000699145.1 Aptenodytes forsteri | reverse complement strand
GGATGCCCCATCCCTGGAAACATTCCAGGTCAGGTTGGACGGGGCTCTGAGCAACCTGATCTAGTTGAAGATGTCCCTGCCCATGGCAGGGGAGTTGGACTAGATGACCTTTAGAGGTTCCTTCTAACCCAAACTATTCTATGATTCTATGATTCTATGAAATGCTTTTGTATTTTTTGTATTTTGAAAATAAATGAGGTATTTCAACAAAGACAACTGTTGTGTAAGAAAAGGAGAGTGGACAAGCTGTTTCTCTGGTTCTGGGGTGACACCTTGACTCCATGTCCTCCTTTCCACAGAGTTACAAAAGCCTATTCTTCTGGCAAAGATGGTAAGCTTTCTCTAGATAAATTAAAGCTAAATCTTGTCAGTGCTTTTGTTCAGCTATCTACAAGGGTAACTGTAGAGCAATTGAACAAATGGTTTGTCGTGGTTTAATCTCAGTCGGCAACTAAGCACCGCGCAGCCGCTCGCTCACTCCCCCCCACCAGGTGGGATGGGGGAGAGAATTGGAAGAGCACAAGTGAGAAAAAGTCGTGGGTTGAGATAAAAACAGTTTAATAATTGAAATAAAATAATA
>NW_008796222.1:6354168-6364630 GCF_000699145.1 Aptenodytes forsteri | reverse complement strand
AAGGAAATTAACTCTATCCCTGCCGAAACCAGGACATGGTTGCAATAGAAATACATCGAATGACCCTGGGGCCACTATCCAGCCACAGTTGTCCTGAAGATCTCCCACGTTTCAACTTACAAGAATGTAAGAGACCCTTCTGCATTTCACATAGACTCTGATTTTTCAGCCTCCTATTTTCTGATGTGAAAATACTGATAGAGTAAAAATGTTGCTAACATTTATTAATCTCAGAGCTGGATGCATTTTCTCTTGTTTTTCTTTCATTAATGTATTTTCTTCTCATTTAGTTTTTCAGTTTTCCTCTATCTCCTTTTTCTTGTTGCTGCTTCCAATTTTCTTAGCACATTTTGCTCTTTAGATTTCTCTCTCTCTTTCCCAGTCCTTCAGCTTCTCCCTTTTCCTGTAGCTTTCTCCTTTAGTATAGCCTTGCAATATTTTTCCTGTAGGTCATTTTGCCATCTTTACCTCAGTTTTTGTCCAAGACACTGACCATCCTCTTTCACTCTCCTTGAACTTCAGCCTCCAAAACTATTGGCTGAGTTGCCAACAAGTGCTGCCAATTTTACAAGATCATATATCTGTGATCTACACCACACTGCACGGCTCATTGGATAGGTCACATTTAAGATAGATCTGAGTCACTTCTGTGAAGGCTGTTACCGGTGACCTTTGCTAACTGTGAGCTTTGAGGCCAGGTGTGGTTATGTCCCAAACCTTAAAGCCCACAATGAGTCATATGGGGTGACAGGAAAGCAGTCATGACACTGGTTTCCATGCAGTCTCAGGAGAGGTGGTCCCCAGTCAAGATAAAGAAGCAAGAGAGACATTGGAAACCTGTTGGATGTCAGAGAGAAGCACAGACCAGTTTCAGAAGTGAGAGCAAAGCTAGAGATGGAGGACACCATTGCTTGTATACTTGCATATTGACAGGCTTTTCAAGTAATATGACTAGCTGATGTTTACAGCACAGGGTGCCTCAGGAGATATTGAATGCCTAAAAAACTACAAAACCAACAAAAAAGCATGTGTAGCATCATCAGAGAAATATTCAATCCCATCTCAGTCATACAGCATTTTGAGCCAATTTTACAACCACTAATGCACTGGACGGGGGGGTTGGCTGCATAATTGCTATTAATTATTGGGGAAATGGAAGGAGGTTCAGCTTAGTTTCACCTCTCCAAACACATTGTTAATTGGAATAAACTATCACTGTTGCTGCTTGTGTCTACAGCTCATTTTTAAAAATCACTGCCAAGTGACACTAACAAGAAAGCTTGTGATGTTTTTGTTAACATGGAAGCAAGGGCACTTTGCTCAGACACAAGGGCTACTTGCCTGAGGGCAGCTTCTGGGGTGGAAAAAAGGCATAAAAAAAGGTGTACACCTGATCAACAATCTTAGCCTCTAAAATGTGGATCTAGCACTCTTTTTTACCCTGTGCAAGTCATATTTGCCAGGCCAAGCTATGGGCAGTTTTGATTCTTCCCATGTATCCATATAGGTACAATAGATAGCTGCCCAATATCTAATTCAGGCTACTTAAAATCCTGCATTAGTGACTGTTCCGGTCCAAATCAAGACATCGGGGGAGTTTAGATAAACACAGCCAGCTCAGGTCCTAAGTTATCTATCTGCTTTAGACAGGGATTTCATAAATTTAGCAGGAGTTTCAGGCAAAGTGATGCAGCATGTCTATATTGCTTTAGGAGAGGAGGTGAGTGCTAGGACAGATGACCTAGCACACAGTGATCTGTCCCTAAAGCAGATGCAACTCAGAAGGGCCACACTGCAGCGGTAGGTTTGCTCAACACTAAACAGGACAAATGAGTCTGGGACATGGGCTCACCTGTGGCAGGAGCCTTTCACAGCCCAAGCCAATGGCTGTGGGTCAGGAGGAGTCCAGGGTAAGTCTTCTGTCCCCTATCTCTCTGACCCTGTGCTGGCAAAAAGGGGCACAACAACCCAGTTCCCTGGCATAAACATTTTGTGCTGTACCCAGCCTTTTATTTCTAGATCAGGAAATAACCCTGAGGCTGACTTCATGTCTTCTTTCTTATTTAGAAAATCAGACTGTGCAACACTGGGAGTACTCACTTTAGGCCGTGAACAGCCATGCAGAGAAGATCATGTCAGTTATCTCATCAGTTTAATAATTAGAGTCAGAATGGATTTTGTTCCTGTTTGCAATTAGAATTTTCTTTTTCTGAATTTCAGAGATGATCAGAAAATGGAAAACATATTTTAGAACCATGTTTTGTCAAAGATGTTTCCTTCATTTTTTTAATCAAGTTTCATCTTGATCAAGATTTTCCAGGTAAACACAAGAAATTATTGGTCCAAATTAATCCCGAGTGTATCTTAGCCTCTTGCACTGAAGGATTTAACACAAAGCCAAGGAGTTCAGGATGTTAGAAGAATATGGTTTGGGAGTTACTAAATTACAGTCCCCATAGCAATTTTCTTGCCATATGTTAAACAAGCAAGAAGACAAAACACACTGGAGAAGATTCTCTTCTAGCAAAAGTAAGCATAACTATAATGGAACAACTTTCACTCACATGTGTGGAGACATTGTTTCAGTGAAGAATAGATTATACCCTAACAAAATAGCTTCAGGTTTCTGTGGTGAGGCATCTCACAGTAGGTGTGAGGAAGGATGTAAGGAAAGGCGCCTAGGGAAAGGGGCAGGAGAAGTAGGAGAATGGGAGAGGGAAAGTCGTGGCAAGAGGTACAGAGAATTTTTTTTTTCTTTTGTTTTCTTTTTTTTTGCTATGGGGCATGAAGTGATTTAAAGCTGGAGTTCAAAAGTGCACAAAGTTTCAAATAAAGCCTTGCTGCTGACATTTTAAAGGTCTTTGCTTAAATTATGGCAACTATGAGCACTACCTGCCTCTTTTGTATAACAGAGATACTAACAATTATATAGCTTATTGGAATATTTGAAGGTCAATTGCTTGCCATCAGTATAGAATTTTAAATGTGCAAGCAATAATACAGTTGCTTATGCTTATATTTATTTCACAAGTCAATAATAATGCTTTACATGGCCTACTATTATAGTCCAAAAACTTTACAGATATCTTTAATACTAACTATACTCTTAAACATAGCTTTTATATTGAGGAAAGTAGGATTAGGATGCTTTGAAAAGTTCTTCCTTAGAGATCTGCATCTGGTTAAGAAATAGAGAGGTGATGTTTTCACATTTGTACTTTATCTTATGTGATGTATTTTGTTTTAACTTATATGCACTTTAACCTGTATTGCATTCATTCCAGTGGAGTCCAGGGCATCACACAATACTTTGGGAATTCCTAAAAAAAAGCTTGAAATAACTCTTAATCTTCTAGCCACTGTATTTCAAGTTATATTGGATTCCTGAAATGACTGCCTGAAGTATTCAAGCTCTAGAAAATAGGCATTTATTTTCAGAAAAGCCTGGCAGGAAGCTGGTGTCCTTTCTTATTTTCTGTTTTGTATTGCCACATATGATGAATGTATTATGTTGGTTAATTCTGTAGTTGTAGAAAAACAATAGTTTGCCTGGATAGTAACGAATAAGTGAAGAACTAGAACTTACCAAAGAACTGTATATTGTTTTCCTACTTTTTAACCTTATTTTTTAAAACTAGGAAAAGGAGAAAACTTAGGCAAGGAGAAAGAGGAACATTGAAGAGTAAATCTCAAAAAAAAAAAGAATAAGAGATAATTAATTTTCTAGGAGCATACATTTAGGGGTTTGACCACAACACCTGTAGGAGGGAAAAAGGTATGTCTGTGTACATTCAAGACATTGCCTTAAACACTACTAGGACTCTCAAATATTAATCAGAATTTGTCTTTTGCTATTAGTTTCTTCCTAAGATAGAGAAGTTTTTTTTTTCACTTCCCCTTTACCTCATGACACACACCTCCTGGAAGGAAGAAAGGAAGGAAAGAAGGAAGGGAGGAAGAGCAGGAGGGAGGGCTTGCATTATTTTTCAGATACACTAGTGCAAAGGAGAAGTAACTTCTGAGCAGTCATTGCAGCTACGCTGCAATAAGCAGTTTTGAGGTCATCATCAGTGTCAGAAAATACCTGGCTTGAAGAACGCATAAACTGTGTTTGGGTGGATTAGGGAAACCAGAGTTTCGTTAGGCTTTTGCCTTGACCCGGGAAACTTTCTGGCCAGACCTGGCTGTGTTATAGTTGAGGTAAGGACATGTGTGTACTCAGACAGGAGATGCAAGAGAAGAGTGTCTCAGACAGCGTCTCAGGCAGCCTCCTCCTTGGCCATTGGACAGTTCTGCCATTCTGGAGGAGACTCGTGTTGTCTTCAACCATTACTGTAATTTAAATTATCAATACTGCAAACTAAACAGCTTATTTCCGCTGTTCAATTTTGCACTAGAATAGAACAATGGATGCTGTGCATACAGATTGGGTGGGGACCAAGCTTTAGGCCGCACTAATCTTTTCAAACAGTATTTATTAGTATACAGAAAAGAGTTTTGAAAGTCAGTTGTGAAGCCACAGGCTTGGGTCTTAGGGTACAGAATGCTCTTCAAATGACCTGGTTTACAACTTTCAGTGAAAAGTCCTTGGAGATTTCCAGCTTCTGGAAATGCTGAAAATGCCTGTGAACAGCTTTGCTTACAGTATGTCACAAATTCATCTTCTCTCCA
The DNA here is from genome assembly GCF_000699145.1 of Aptenodytes forsteri. NCBI lineage: Eukaryota > Metazoa > Chordata > Aves > Sphenisciformes > Spheniscidae > Aptenodytes > Aptenodytes forsteri. The sequence goes on along the minus strand of NW_008796222.1, from coordinate 6,359,959 downwards.
AACTGGAGATGTGGAGTCACAAAAGAGTAACAGTAAAGGAAATAATATTGTTATGGTGTTTAAAGCCTCATCTAGGTACAGTTAGCAGAAATAAGAATATATATATTTAATGACATGACATTCAAGCCCAGTAATCAGGGTTCAGTCTCCCACAGCTCTAAGAATGCTGCAAAAGTGGTTAGAGTCCTTGTCCAAAATTATTACAGTATGATGCTAATTGAGAGCATATCAGACCTTGGGAGTAAATAGGAGAAACAAAAACAACAGCAATGAAAGAATCCCATGTTTAGCCTAAATAGCTGTTGCATAGCCTTGAAAGTTCTGTAACACTGGAAGATATTATCACACTTTTATATTTTGATAGCTAAATATAGACAGCTATTGCTGACAAACACAATATCCATCACAGACATTATTGTGTTTTTGTTCACTTAATTTTTAACCAAATTTTTTATATCCTGAAATAATTCTTTTGCAAAGCCCAATTTATAGTTGCATAGGTGTGTGGATGAAAAGCACTCACATCATGATAAGGGCATATATATACTTAGAGTGAGTTAGACTAGGGAAAGTATGACCTATTTAGAGCAGAGGACTGCAGGATTAACAAAATGACTACAGCCATTATGTTGCTTCTGCCTATGGAGAGGCAGAGCCCAGCCGTTTAAATACTACATATTACTGTAGTAATCAGTCTCTGCCTCCTCCCTGTTTTTCTTGCCATGATCACGTGAATGGGACTCCAGCTCCCATTGCAGGAGAAGGTGGGTGGAAGCGTGCAGAGCTCACTCATCAGACTCTAGACGTGGGTCTCTAGCAACATTGCAGCAGGTGTGGAAGAAGAGAAGGAGGTTGCTGGTTGCAAAGAGTAGGGATCAGGAGGAAAGTTTCTCCCCTGCCCCTTCAAGACACGTGCAGCCATGCTCAGCCCTTAGAAGCCCTCCGAGCCTGCTGCTTGGGTTAGAAAGCCCTTTTTGTCTGGACAGCAAATATTCTCTATATTATTTTCTGAGTCTGTGCTTATTTTTCCTTTCAGTGCTGTCACTACTCTTATGTTTGCAATGACCGGTAAATGTGTATGGCATAGCCATATCAGATTCCTGTTGGCTGGATCCAACAGAGTGACTATTGTTCAAAAAAATTGAAAATTTAGGTTAAGTCTTATTACCAATAGCCTTGTTCTCTTTGGTTTATTAATTTGCAAAGTGATGACCATGTTTCAGAGCAATCAGAAGCTAAAAAATAATTAGGCCAAGCTCACTGAAACTGTAAAGATAAACACAAAGAAGACTTAAATTATCGGCCATTTCCTTCAGGTATGTTAATAATATTCTATGTGTTCCTAGAATTAGAGTACCTTCTGCCGCAAAACACCTGACTGAAAAGCAGTAATGGGTTTTGCAGCTTTTAAAATTGTTGCACTTTTTAAAATGCTGGCAATCCCTAATTTAATGGTTGCAATGCCACTAAAATTAATTACCAAGTAAACATCCCAAGAGAAATCCACAGAAAAGCCACTGCTTGCAATGTGCATTTATTCAAATATCTGAAATGGTAGAGTAATAGAACCACAAATCGAGGTTGCTCAACTCCAAATGGAGCAGACTGTGTGATTTTACAAGTGTTTTGAAAATTGCCACCTAATTTTGGCCTAAGTCTCCCTCTGATATTGTTACATATCCCTTTAATTACTAAACGGAAGCTTCAGCTCCAAAATTGACAGTGCCATTTTATACCTGTAACATTTTTCTAGCAGAGGTCACCTAGGGTTTGGATGAAGTCAGACAGTTGCAGACTTCCTACACAGGCTGTGAGGTGGCTGGATAAGATCTAGTTCATAAACCAGAGTGCATGAGCAAACAGAGCTTGCAAAAAGATCCAGGAAGACCTTTACTCATCATTGTGTTACTCCTTGGTTAACAGTGCCTCTATGCACACAAGTCAACTTGACTTGTTGGTGATCACCATTTTAAACCAATTCTGCATAATGTTGATAACCTCCTATGTGAGTGCAAGGTAACCTGAAAGGGGCATAAAATAAGTTGTGGCCTTCCCCACCCCTTCTTCCCACTTAAAAAAAGTCAGTTCAGGAATCAGGAGTAGCTTCCCACACAATTTCTCCCTTCTCAATATTCTGTTCACAGTTCCCACAACTGCTTCCAGCATCCCAGCAAATGTATAGCTGAGCCAGTTTGGACACAATTGCCCCTTGAAAACTTGGAATTGTTCTCATGAGCTTTGGATAGTTGACTGATTCCTGCTGAGAATAACACTGCTTACCCTTTCTTTACAGTCTATTTATACTCCCACTTCTTTTAAGTTTAAGAGTCTTCTACTCCCTAGCACTCCGAAAGACGAATGCCCTGCAATATTCAGCACAATATGCTTCTGATTTAACTTTTCCTTCCTTTATTTTCAAAATGAATAGTTTCACCTGCTTTTCACCCATGAGAACATCTCTGCAGTCATTCCTTACTTCATTTTGTTCAGTTAAGGAGCTCAGTGATGTCAGGTTGAAGCAAAAGATGAATGGGGCCATTTGAAAGATTGTTTAAATGCTGCCTTCTTGCATCCCACACTCTGAAGTGTCTCCCTGCATCGTTTGCAAAGGTAATTATGTGAAAGAAGGTAGAACCAACATTTTAATAAACATACTACCATAAGAAAATTTCAGCTCATTTCTGTGGTTTATCTATTATAATTTTCGTATTCAGCACCTCTTTACCACTTGGGCTAAAACATAACAGAAAAAAATGATTTGCTGATTTGCACTGATGGAAGGATATGGTGATATCTCTATATAGAGATTATTTGTTAACCTCTGTTACATCTTACATCTGCCATGTAAGGTGAGTGTGTCTGTTTCCATGTTTTGCTCTGGACTTATATAGAAGTAAGAAGTATTTATCAGAAACAAAATGACTACATTATCACCAGGCAGGACCTTCTTTCCCCATTGAGCACATATTTCTGTAGAACTATTGTTAAAGAGTTACACTACTATATTTCTTACTACACTGGGAGTCCAAGAGCAGGAACACATTAGCCTGATGAGCTTGGGTATAGTTTCCTGAATCAATACTACTTCTTCAGTGGAGACGTAGTAGCAGACAATTGCATAATGAAGCTGTCTGTCTTTATTTACACAATGTATTTCTGTATTCAGCAGGCCAGAAAGAATAGTTCTGTGTAGCAGCTGTCATTGTGTTTTTTGCTTATCTCTGTCCTGTCTGCCAATGTTATAATTCACCAGCTGACACCCGCCTTGGCAGAGACCGAGCGCAGTGACTCAGTGCCAGAGCAACAACAGTGCTCTGAACTATGACACGATTCATCCCCATCCCAGTCAGCAACAGGGTTCTCTTTGGCTTTTTCACTTGTTTTTTTGATATACTTTGTGGCCGTGGGGCTGCAGCGAAAGTGAGCTCTGGAAAACAGTTATGGCTCTGTTACACACCATGGCAGGGCCTGCAGGAAGGAAGGCAGGGTTGGTTGTGAAGAGTGATGGCAAGGGGCTGGACACCCAGAAGGAGACGCTCTGGATGGTTTGATTTTGAGGAATCGGGAGGGTATGAGGTCACGCTGGAAAGGCAGCATTCAAGACACTCTGTCACAAGACTTGAGGTATAATGTTTGGTGTTTCTGACCGTGGCTTTGCTCAGAGGGGCAGAATCTCATTGACTGTAGTGGGAGTGCTGGCTGCGTTGGGGGCGAAGCAGAGAAAAAAGGCACCAAGTAAAGATTCATGCATACTTCTGAAAATGGTGCATGCAGATCTGATGTTTTTTTCTTCTTTTTGCATTAACAGTTCCATGAACATTCTTCCCCAAAATTCTAGTTTTGTTCTTTGAATATTCATAGAAAATAAAAATAGATGATAACATACTGATGAAATAAATGCTTTTTTGCCCTTGTTTTGAGTATTTTATGCCAAAATCTCTTCTGTATCTGTTCCCCAGAGGATATAAAGCTACAACAACTGTCAATTGTATATTCATAGACTTGCCTGTGTGAGAAAGTTGCACTTCAACCAGTATATAACCCACATGGACTGTTATTTCAGTTTAAGAACTGCATTTGTTAATCAACTGAAGTTAATCTGAAATACAAAAGCTTGAAACTGAAATTGCGGCTCCATATAAGTCTGTGATTCACAATTTAATATAAGATTTTGTCTTCCATGCAGCACCCTAGTTTACTGAGGGAATCTGAAGTAGATCATGCTTTCATTGCTAGGAATCTTGTATTGAATCATAATAGTGACCAAAGTAACTGTGACTTTTTTTCCTGGCCATTCTAAGTCTTATTTGTGAAGTAGGAACAGGAAAAGAAAGAAGAGAGAGAAAAAGAAAAGAAAGAAGGAAAAGGGGAAGGGGAAGGAGAAAGAGAAGGAGAAGGAGGAGAAGGAGGAGGAGAAGGAGAAGGAGAAGGAGAAGGAGAAGGAGGGGAAGGGGAAAGGGGAAGAGGAGGGGAAAGGGAAGGAGGAAAGGAAAAGGAAAAAGAAAAGGGAAAAGGAAAAGGAAAAGGAAAAGGAAAAGAAAAGGAGGAAAAAAGAAAAAGAAAAAGGAAAAAGGAGAACAATAGACAATGAGAGAGGAAAGAAAAGAGGGAAGAGAGCGAGTGGGAAGGGAAGGGAAGGGCAAAGAGCAAGTTAAATAAATTAGAGTGAGCAGGAGAGAGTCAACAGAGTAGCCCAACTCCTAGGGGCACTTCTTGCACAAGGACATGCCTGATCACAAGGAAGTGTGCTGGGAATGTGTTGAAAGAGGAGGGAAGTGAATGGAGCAGGATGTGATCACCCTGGAAAGCCTCCATTGTGCTGCATCCTGATAGGCCGCCACTGCCAAGTGCAGAGCAGCATCCAGGTCCCCAAGTAAGCACATCACTTTGAAAGAAAAAGAGCAGAAATGTCAAAGAAAGAAGGGCATGGGGCCATATGGACAGGAAGAAGTGGTTGTGAAGGATCTGTCTTCTGCCTTTCATACACATCTCCTGTACTAACTCCTGGGAAAAGAAAGGGTCCTTAAATACAGGGAAAGTTGTTAGATGACAGCTTATCTGTAAGTGAGAGGAGTTTGCTTGCTTTCAAATGTGAGTTGGCTATGCATACCAACATGTTTGGGAGAGGGAGAGGAGGGGGAAGATCATAGCAGACTAACCCATCATTGACACTCTCACTGGCAGAGGAATTCAGATGTCAGAATTAATCTAAACCTCTGAAGTGAGCTGTGGCTAATAGGTGGTCAGTAATTTTTTGTAATGTACTAAAGATTAAACATTAAGTTCTCCAGAACTGGCACTGATTGTTTAAATGCTGCAAGCCACCTTCAGTCTCACTGCTCCTTTCTGAGGACATCAGTTGAACTGTTCAGCCTGGACATCAAGGCTGAATGAAACCAAAACTGTTCTATCACCTGGTGGCAGCATGGGGATCTATGGGAACACTGCATATAGAATCTAGTTGGTCGAGGCACATTAACTATATCCTTAAATGCAGGGTATGTCCTGGTCCACCTGCCTACATGCATTGGGTTTGTGTGGCAAGTGGGAGCGCTACAAAGGTGGCTTCTGTGAGAAGCTGCTAGAAGCTTCCTCTATGTCTGATAGAGCTAATGACAGCCGGCTCCAAGACGGACCTGCTGCTGGCCAAGGTTGAGACAATCAGTGACGGTGGTAGCGCCTCTGTGATAACATATTTAAGATGGGAGGAAAAAACTGCTGCACAAAGGCAGCTGGAAGAGAGGAGTGAGAATATGTGAGAGAAACAACTCTGCAGACACCAAGGTCAGTG
>NW_008796222.1:6333511-6353777 GCF_000699145.1 Aptenodytes forsteri | reverse complement strand
TCGTGGAGGACTGTCTCCCGTGGGAGGGACCCCACGCTGGAGCAGGGGAAGAGTGTGAGGAGTCCTCCCCCTGAGGAGGAAGGAGTGGCAGCAGCAATGTGTGATGAACTGAACGCAACTCCCATTCCCCGTCCCCCTGTGCCACTGCAGGGGGAGGAGGTAGAGAATTTGGGAAGTTGAGCCCAGGAAGAAGGGAGGGGTGAGCAGAAGGTGTTTTTAAGATTTGGGGTTTTTTTCTCATTATCCTACTCTGACTTGATTGGTATAAATTAATTTCCCAAGTCGAGTCTGTTTTGCCCATGGCTGTAATTGGCGAGTTATCTCTCCCTGTCCTTATCTCAACCCACGAGCCTTTCATTATATTTTCTCTCCCCTGTCCAGCTGAGGAGGGGAGTGATAGAGCGGCTTTCATGGGCACCTGGCATCCAGCCAGGGTCAACCCACCACAGTCCCTCAGGATGCGAATTACTGTAGGCATTTGGTATTGACTTCTCTTGTCCAGAACAACTTCTGACATTTCGGTTAAGTGGAAAAGGTAGGCTACAGCTCCTATTCCTTGTGAGAACGTTTATTCTCAGTCTGATGGAAGGTGATGTTGCTGATATGCTGATATAGGCAACACAGTTTCCACCAAGACCTGTGACCTTATGAGAGGAACAATTATATGAGACAGGACACTTGCAGTGAAAAACAACACAAAGAGAAAAATATAAGCCCTGGAACATAATGAATGGAACAGTAAAGTGACTGTACTGAAAATTGTCATATAGTCTTGCTTGCCATTTTAATAGTCTCGTATTCATGCTAGTCTAATGGACTTAATAATGGAAAAAAAGCAATACAAGAATCACATAATTGCACCAGTTGCCAACATATGATCAAGATTACTCATTTGACAATGAATTCATGATTTAAAAAATAAAAAAATCACAACTTTTATTTTCAGCATTAGAGGATTTTAATGTCAATTTCAACAAAGTCTAGATATCATTAAACTGCACTTGCACATTTATTAAATGCTTTTTCTACTGAATCCTACTCATACAATCAAGTTGAACTAAACTAAAAAGACTGGAAGATTCTTTTACTTCTCTGTTTTGATGATGCTTCCTAGTAGCAACAGCAAATAAAGCAGTCTAATCCCAGAAGAGAGACCTGGAAACCATCAAAAGAACCCAGAGGGGAAAAAAATAACAGTGGAACAGGAACACTTGAAATAGAGGGTTTCCCTGGCACACACAGCTTCCCAGTGACTCCCAACATTGTTTCACTCTCCCAAAGGCACAGAGCCCAATGTCTGTGGCAGGCTTTTGTAGAAATACTGACTCCCACCATGCCAAGGAGAAAGAAAGAGGAAGAGAGAGACAAAAAAGACTATGCTGCCGGTTTCCGCATAATGGGCCAACTTGGAAACTTTAATTATTGAAATGAAATATACAAGGAGATATGGAAAGGCTTGGGAAAATGAAAATTAAGATGAGAGGAGGCAGTCATGAAGAATTAATTTTTCTGGCAATTTATATACACATATATTTTTATTGTTGCCAACAGAAAATGACCAGAGAGTCAGCAACTCAAGTGGAGGATGAGGAATGGAAAAAGTAAAGAAAGGAAAACTTAAAATGACACCATTGGAAGGAATGCAAATATGTGGTTTACAAGCTGGTTTGGGAGAGGAATTGAAAGACTCATCATAGGATGCTCGCTGTGTGAAGAAAAGGGCACTTCCACTCTGGAACTGAACAATGATAAATCTTCCAGGAAGTAAAAGTGAAACAAGTTCAGATGCCAGACTCTTTCTTTCTTCCATTTCTATTCCTAAGGTAAGAGGAAATAGCTAATAATTAGCATGCAAGAACCATGGCTTACTGTGCTCAGGGAATTGTACAAAGCTGAGGCATATACATGGGGGGAGATGGCATAACAGAATGCAAAACAAAGAACACAATGAAAAGCAAAAGACACAGTAAAAGTGTTCAGTGAATAAACCTCTAGCTCTACCTGAACTTCTTTAAACTCAGAAGAACAGCCTTTGCGACTAAGCAGAGAGATGAACACCACCGAGTCATACTTCAGCCCAGCTGAACAAGCCCTTGCTTGTGTGAGTACTAATTTACTGCTGGCCTATAATAACAGAAAAATTTCTGTTTCACTCTTCAAGTAGTCCAGTTGTTCAGTCAAGCAACTGCATTATCAAGCAACTGAATTGGATAAAACCAAAGTATCAGCCATTCCCTTTTGACCTGCTCTGAAGAATAAGTGTATAGGTGATTGAATATCCTTATGTCCAGGACTAAAAGCTGAATAACCTAAGTGTGTATTTTCTATCATGTTTCCTTGCATTAAACCAGTGAAAATTTTGCCTATAAAGATTGATTTTTACTTGTTGAATAATGAGTTCAAATCATTCACTATCCAAAGAAGATTATCTGCAGCTACAGTCCTAGATCTGGTGAGACAGAAAAACTTGCATGGACTTTTTCTGGTGTATTATGGTTTGTCTGATGAGTTCTTAGAGATCTGAATATGGAAATGTCCTTAATGTTAGTTTAACTTCTTTCGTCATGGGCTATAATTTCATAACTCCATATTGCTCTTGATGATGGGGACATGGCTTTTGAAAATTTCTTCTTGGAATTTAGCGAGAGATGATATACAGAAAGAAATGGGCCAGAATCTCAGTAGATGAAAAACAGTGTAATTTGCCTAATTCAGTTAAGTATCTGGCTCAGATAATGTAAAAGCCACACAGTGGCTGACACCAGTGATGAGGTCTGAGGCTCAGGCTCAGATGTCCATCTGTGTTTAGGTGATCAATTGACCAACATGGTTATATGATTTCCCCAGGCACGGTGTCTAGGCAATTAGCCAACACAGCTAACTGCCTTAAACTCTAGACCACTGATCAACTACCCATTTACAGCTAGCTTGATTGAGAGTGATCTTTGACTTGAGTGCAGAATGAAACTTAATTTCAAACATGCAGAGCTTTAGCAAGATGTCTAACTGTTCTTTTCCCATGCCTTGTAGATGAGCCAAAAATATACCATTCCCGGTGGATGGGGTTGCTATGCTATTGCATCCTGTTCAACTCTACCCTGTTCCGTGCTCATTACCTTAATACTTGAATGCATCTAGCTGTTCTATATGGCAGCTATAGCTGTAGTTTCTTTTGTCTTCCCAAGGGAAGAAGGACAGATAAGGGTTTATTTTGGTTTTGTGATGCGAGTTTATACTAAATACAGAGGATAAAGGGAGAAGGAGGCTATTAAAAGCAGTTTTTAAGAGCCCTATTTTCCCCAGGGAGTACATTCTAGTCTCTGAGAAAGCTTTTTTCTCTTGCAAAGGTGTATTTCACCATCACTTCTGTTCTTCCAAAAGAATGAAAATCTACATCTTATAATTTCAATTAATTTTGATACACCTTGGACCCCTTGAATGCTTAAAAGATATTGATGTGCACTTTGAACTTGATTCAGCACCTTCTTTGAAGCCAGTATAAACAACAGAGGATGCAACTGATACTGCTCCTGATTCTTGAGATGCATGCTGCGTTCTGTACTACTTAGCATTTCTGATAGTGAGACAGCTTCATTCCCAGTTCTGCTTTGCTTTTGCTAAGACGAGAAATGATAAAGACAGCTGGAAATGAGGTCATCATTTACCATGCTGCAGATGATACAAAGTATTAGTTGCATGTGAATCTTCAGCATAAACAGTTTCTGTTGAGCATAAAAAGCACTTCAAAATACACATGAGCATGCGTTTTTCACCAAAGGAGGCTATAATGTGGTTACGTACTCCTTCTGCAGGACTCCACATACTCCCCATCCCTCTGAAGACCTGAGAGGAGGCAAAACATGACTGTTGAGAGCAAGTGTCTGGAATCCAGCTTCCTTCACCTGCTCACTATCTCCCTCTGAATCCCACTCCTTCAGTGGGACTGGCTGCAATTTGTCCTGTGCCAGTGACAAAGATGATAATAATAGCAAATACTGTTCAGTTACGCTCTACAGGCTCTGTAGGGCTGCCATGAGGTCAGTCTATGAACAGTGTGTGTTCCCTGCACCATGCCGGGAATACAGTATTCACCCTGCTCATGTGAGCAATTGTTACAGATAAACAAGGTTTAATGACTTACAGGCAAAGAGAGGATGTCTATCAATAATCCAGCTCTAGAAAGCATTCAAAACACTCTCAAAGAAAGAGTTTCTTGCAAGACCCTCCTTCCAAGCCTGCTACAGAATGTAAAGATAGCAAGCATACAAACAAAAAAATCCAGAAATGTAGTTAATGCTACTTAATGCTTGGCTAGCATTTTGCTCTTCTTTCTTTCTTCCACCTCCTAATGTGTTAAATGCTTTCTCCTATGCAACTAGCGGATTCTGAAGTATTCGCAAATAGAAAACTTCGCTAAATCAGATGGGTTTAAAAAAAATAAACTGGAAGTTCTTGATAAATTTCATCTAGCTCAGACCCTAGTATTTGTTGTTTTACTGAAATATTTGCACCATAAATTAAAGCTCAAAAGTTGGGACATCTGCAAAAGCAAACTGAACATTGTTTTTAGCTTTTCTTCTGAATCATTCTTTGATTAGCTCTCCAGTGAAGAACCTCGCTGGGAGTATAAGAAGGTATCTTTCTCTTTCCATCAAGCACTTTATGTTTGGTTATTTACTACCAGCTGTTCATGTTAAGAAATACAAAGATTCACAGGGATCTGTGAGTGTGTGGTAGGTAATAAATCTGCCAGAGATTATTGAGGTTTGTGTATTTTAACATACTGTGATGTGACCTTAATCTCTCTAAGTCTGAAGAAAAAGAAATTCTGTCTCTTTAGAAAAGATCCATTATGTACATGAAGATAATGCTCTTTGTGCTTTAATTCTGATGTTGAACCTTATTTTTGCTTATGGATTCTTGGCATGTACTACAAAAAGGTCAAACAGGAGATATGTCTTTGTATTGTACAATCAGACAAAACCAGATATTTTCCATGTGATGGAACTACTTCACAGCATCTTGAGATTCTTTTTTAAGCTGGAATTTTATAACTAGTACATGTAAATGTAAAGTATAATTTGCAAAATTACCAACACTTGCTACAAGCAAAAATATTAGTGTTGTTTGCATTATTGTCAAGGATATTCAGATATGCATGATTTTGTTTTTTTCTGATCCTAGGCTTAGTACAATAGTGGAAGCTTTACTGCCTTCATGTTTTACAAAATAAGAGTGATGCTAAATCTTAAATCCCTGCATAATGCTAAAGAACAGGGCAAAACCTTCAGGAGGTGAAAAAGAAATGAAATGATTTCATAATGGCTTCATGTAGCGTCTTTAAAAGTTTAAAGGCAAGTTTGTCCAAGTTTAACCTTTAGAATGTGGCTTCATGTTCTTTTATCTTCACTGTAAATACTGGCTATATCATATGGCTTTTGTCATGGCCATTAATCTGCAAAAGAATGGTTAGAAATTCACATTATTTGTACTAGAAATAAGTTGTTCTGTTATTCCATGTTATTAGATACTGATTCTTCTCTTCACATGAGCTAGCTCTTTTCCAAGTGAATGGTCAAATCCAGTCTGTGGCATATTACATGACAGAAACACCATAGAAATCCACACCAGACATGACAAAATGGCTGCATCGATACTTTTTTTTCCCCTCTCTGTGGAGGAAATAAAAAATGGAACTTGCATCTCTGCATCTTCCTTTTCCCCACCCCCCCTTTATTTACATCTCATGATCTTAAGTCAACAACCATCACTTTCATCTTTAAGCACTTGCAAATGTACATTTATTTTGCTAGATTTTTTTGCACAGTATTGCACATTATTACACAGTTTATTGGAAATATAATAAATACTTATTTAAAAAAATCAATCCTATCTCTATTAATTTATTAATAATGTATATCTAATATAACCTGTCCTTGAAATCTACTGAATTTGTTATGGCATGTCCTTAATTAAGCTATAAAATCAAATGCAAGCAGATATATCTCCTTTATTTACAGGTTGTTTTTTTAAAAAAACCCAAAACATTTCTCATCAAGGTGTAGGAAAGAAATGCAAGTATCTTATTTCTGCCATAGTTTGTCTTTTGCTGGTTCTCAGCCACTGTCATTACACAGTCACCATAACAGTTTGATATCATATTGCTGCTTTATTTTTCCATATACTATTTCAAGCATGAACTGCATCCATTTCATGGATAAAGGGCTTCTGCTTAAAATTCAAAATTGCAATATGACAAAATCTTTCATTTCAGTTGTGGATCTCATTAGACAAATGGTTCTCAGATCCAGGTCTATATGCTTCCAAAGATTAAGTTCAACCATCTTGTTCCCTTTCTCTTTTTCCTGCAGGCTTCCCCATTGCTCAAACGCCTCCAGTTTCTTACCATTGATTACCACTGAGGATGAGTCCTTGCTCAAAATTGAGTGTATTTAGCTCTGTTGAGGCAGGACTATTCAGATCAAAACACCCACTCTCCATTTCACCAAGTAGTTTGAAGTTATAAGGAAGAAAATGTTATAAGGAAAGACAGGCCTTAGCTAAAAAGACTCATAATTCACCCTGATTCTTGCTGAATTAGGTAAACCAATCTTACATCTCATGACATACGACCTGCATCTAGAAGTCGGTGGGTAGATGGGATCTTACTCTTCTTCAAGCCTATTCCTCAGGTGAACACTTTGACATAAATGACCTCTATAGGTTAATCAAGTATTATTTGTTCTGACCTATCCCCAAAGGATGGATACAATAAAGATAAAAGAGAAGTATTCTCATACCACTGTTTAGACCCCACAAAACCCTGCCCTTGAAGCACAAGTTGTAGGTGAATGTGCCTGTTGGTATTCCACCTCTGGCTGTGCATCTTTGTAGTCTGTATTTTTTATTCCTGAAATTCACAAGAATACTATACCCTTTATCACTAAATATTTTTTGTGTTGTACATCTGGTTGAGCTTTTTCTGTTGAACTCTCAGTGAACTACTTCACTAAAGCTGTCTAAAGCTGAGCGGAATTCAGAACTGAGTGCACCTTTAGGGTGCAGATCTGCCTAATAGGATGGAAATAGAAAGCAAAGACTATTCCACTGTTTGTAAATAACTGAATGTTCATTTGCAGAGAGAAAGAATGTGACTGTGTTTGTTGGAAGCATAGGAACATAATAAAACCCCAGTTTCTTTATGTCCATTGAATGTAAAGTGAAAGAGGTCTCGGGAGAGATTTGAAAAAAACCCAAAGGAATAGTCAATGTCCAGAGTCAAAGGACTTAGGTGATGCTTTGCTCCATACAGAAACACAGATAATCAAACAGACACAGTCCTCAAGTGAGTTTCAGAGTCCTAAATCAGGTGCATACACTCCCTGTTACTGAATGAAAGAGGGTAAGGCATTTACTAGCATTCAGCATTGTCAGCAACACAGGAAAGCTTAAGCCAGCCATACAAAAGATTGAGGAACAAGTTCTTCAGGCATCTGTCTCAGGACTAGTCTGACATACTGCTATGAAACTGAAATTTAGAATTTGAGTCACTTTCTTATTTCAAGTGTCTACAACATATTATTTCCTACTAAAATGGTGATAGCCATCTTCTTCATAACAGCAGTGACAGTATTTTTCCAGGGAGTGGGTGACCACATTTCCAGAACTCCTGTGTCCACCAAAAGACTAAATGGAGTCTTCAGTGTTCCCATCTTGAAGCTGGGATTTACGTGCCTCCAGGGAATTAAGAACTGTCTATTGTAGATCTTTAAGAACAGTAAACTTCAGTTAATTTTTATAGCTTTCCAGATCATTTTACTGTTTGTGAAAAGTGTGGTTAGATTGTTTTTATTGAGGAATGATAAGCAATTCTGCACTTGCTTAGTGTGTAAGGAAATGTGTCAATTTAGTAACATGTAGACTTCTGCACAACATTGAGCCTCTAATGGTACTGCAAGAGCTGTTAATCTTAGTGCCTTAGCAGTTCCTTCAGTGAAGTAAAAGAAGCATTAGGGAACAGGCAAAACTGACGAAATTTAAGGTCTTTATAAAATAATTGTTCTTTGCTTACTGGCAGCCAATGTTTCTACATTGTTCATTGGTAAGTGTTTTTTTGGCATATAACACTTCTCTCATGCCAGCTTTAGCACCAGAGGTGTCAGCAGCTTGACCCTCTAATTCATGTTTACATGAATATCCAGAAGAAATTGCAGAGATCCTCTGGACAGCCCACAGCCAACTGTGGTCCTGTTTCATGAAAATTGACATTTGTAACAGATATCTATTACAGACCAGGAGCTTAATTTTGATTTTGCATGACCTCTTGTAAATCAGAAGGAATGTTGTTGTGCCATTCAATGCATCTATCTACTATGTTACTGTTGCATTATTACTTAACATTTGTTTTCTAGTAGTCCTAGAGGCACTGTGGAGATCTGAGTTCCACTAAACTAAGCACTCTGCAAACAGAATTACGGTCCCTGCTGAAACAGTATGTAGTTTAAGGACTTGTCTCCCAAGGGACACTAGAAAGCTAAAATGAATTAACTCAATGTGTGAAACTAAACTCTGTTTGTTAAAATATACCAAACCCTGCAGGTTCCCCCTTAGAAGTAATTAGTTTTTGCTCACTACCATTTAAATCCTGGAAGAGTTAATCACAACTTTCTTGTGTGTTCCTTTTGCAAATTTCAGCATCCAGCCAAATGCAGGTGAATGCATTCAGCCAGAATCCCACCAAAAGGAAAAGCAAGTCACTGTCTTTTCAGGTCATGAAACTGCAAAATCTGGACTTGGAAAGATATGCAGAAAGACTAGGACAAAAGGTAAATAATTAAAAAAAAGAGCCTTCTGCCTTTAGTATGTTGACTCTCCAGCTTATTTTCTGGATGTGATCTTTGTGTAGGCATAACATCTTTAGGATAATCAGGTATGGATTTACTGAAGGAGTCAAGGTGTGTGAGAGCCCCTTATTAGCACCCCCTCAACACGACACGTTGCTCAGAGCTGCAGTAGCTCTGAGTGCAGCTGCTGATCTTCTGTGGGTCCCAGCCAAACAGCCACAGTGCATGCTCAGAGCATACGCGCAGTTCCAGTATGGTTAAGATGAACCAGGCTTATACAAAATGCACCCCATATGCAGATGGTTAAGGTTATTCTGGCTCCCTGCGCAGTTCACATAAAATAAAGCCAGTGCATCTCAACAGTGTTAGACTCACAGATTATGAGCTGCGTAATGTCAGTTTCTTCCCAGATTTCCTGAATGAAGTATGGGAACCCTAAGTACATTTAATGTGAATATGGTCACCTCTTGGTATAGGTGAGTCCCCCATTGGTTGTGTTGTGTCTATTCCTACTAAGTTTCTTTGCAAGAAGATTGTCCTTGTTCTGAGGTATCAAAACAGTCCTCAAAGTATCTTAATATCCTTACAGAGTTCCCTCTATATTTTCAAATATTCAGTTGTTCACACAGGCGATAATAGGACTACCAGCTGTCTAGATCTGTATGACAATTTGTTGCCGTGGGTGTGATAGATGTTTGGTAGTCAAGTAAGCAGAGTACTTGAAAATGTCACTTTTATGAGAAAGTATGATAAGCAGGCATTAAAACCTAGTCCAGAATAACATAAAATAAGAAGGCATTAGCAGATATGATATAATGAAGAGAAACAGAGCCTAATGCAGAACTCACAGAATTTAGTGAGAGTCTTTTGGCTCATTTCAGTGGGATTTGGAACAATCCCAAAATACACATCAACACAGATAATTATGCCTATATTTATTTTTTCTGGGGGGAAAAAAAAAAAGAAGGAAAAAAAGAGGAATGACAGGAGAATTCAAAGCCACAGGAAATCTCATACAGACACTAGAGCCATGTTCAGAAAGAGTCTTATCACTAAGGTACTATGTCACACTGCATAAATACATTTTCTGGTATTTGTTGGGTCTGGGGATTTATGTTGGTTTGCATATGTACTGCAGAGTCTTTTCTGCAATAGCCAAAGTGTTTCCCATCTGCAATCTATGAACTTTTCCCAGCTTCATGACTTTTCATACCTCAGTTCATAGAAGATAAAGACAGCAATACAGTTTTTATTTTGTTTTTTTTTTAAATGTGTTGTCCATATAATGCTGAAGTTGATATTAGAAGATCACAGATTTGCCTTATGGCCTTAAAAACCTAGTAAAATATATTCAAAAGAAAAAGATAGCAATGACATAGTTACTCAGTTAGATATCACTGAATTAGGTACTGCTCTGGACTGAGATCACTCTGCCTGGTTAACCTGAGTATACCAGGCTGGAGCATGATTTTTTAGGGTTCATAAAGTTTAGGACATGGTTAAAGACACAGAATACATATGTATGTGCATAAGATATGTATGCATTTACACATATACAAGGGCTTATTCACGCTTAATTGATAGCCATGAGTTCCTCTCAAGGCAGTGTATTTTGGGTTTAATAAGCCTTTTTCCTCATCCTATGTCTTTTTCTGCAGTTCCAAATTATCAAAGGGAAATATTGATGCAGATTTCTGAATACCTAGAAAGGTAAAAATAACATGAAGGAGAATTTGAAGAACATGAGAGTCATGTTCTAACTGAAGATACTTCTCAAGAGAAAAGATGTTGACAGCTTTAACGTCAATTACAGGAAAGAAATCAAATCCTTGTCAGTGTGGTATGAAATCACATGCATGTTTCTGTTTCAGTGACTGAGATTTTTAAAATCTTCTTATATTTGGAAGAAGTGAAGGCAGTGAGGAAGACTCTACATATTTCTCTGAAACAAAGCTAATATCTAGTCATTATGTAAACAAACAGCATAAATAATTTCATTTATTTATTTGACTGAGTTGTCCCTCTGACATTAACCTGGGGCCTAAAAAAATTTTTACAGTCTCAAAGCATCAGTTTATTGTATAGGTCAAAGATTAAAAGTACTCTTACATCAATTTTAGCACTCTGTAATTTTACATCTTATATTACACGCATTGTAGAAACCTAATTTCAAAATAAAGACCAACACTTTACAACTGGTAGTGGGTAATTATGGGAAAGCATACGTGCACTGTGGTATAATGAGCCTGCCAAAGCAAAGTGGAAAAATCATAGTCCATCCTGACTAAGAAAAATGTTAGGTTTTCCACCAAATCCACAATCATGTATCCAAACAGTTCATAGCTTCAGCCCAACACACTTTAAAAACTCTTTCTTTTGAGCATGATGAACTCATAGGCTAAAGGAAAAAGTGTTAAATCAAAAAAGAAAAAGATGTACTTTGTAGAAAGAACCAAAGTGATTCTTTTTTATAACTACAGAGTAACACAGGAGTAGGACCAGACCCATGGAAATTATTAAATATTAAACAAAGGGTGTCAAATGACTAGTGCACTGCTTATGGCTTATATAATGAACACTATGCTGCAATAAGACTGCAACTCTTTTTTGTAGAGTCAGATGTGCATTGTCATAAGCATGAATACAGCTTTCTGTGTGATGTAACTTTTTCATATGTTTAGAGAAATTAAACAGTTAGTTCATTAAAATATCACTCATCAGAGTGACTGTTAGTCACAGTTTTACCACCCAGGAAAATAATTTAGTTCACATCTACCAACACAGCAAAACTGTAAGGGCTTTGCAGTGCAAGAAGAAAGGCAGTGGCAGCCGACTTCCCTTGTCTTTGAACTTTCAGGTGGCTGAAGTGTATAGTATATATATATATCACTGAGGTTGCATCCATAAACTGTTTGCATGCTTGCATGGCTAGAGTCATACACTACCAGAGATTAGATAGATTTAAAATTAAAAGCACGATTTGAATATGTATATGCTTAGTGCATAAAGAGGACAAGAAAGTCAACCAGGGCCCGGTTTTTAAATGAAACCTTTGAAATATCTGGTAAAATTTTGTGGGAAAAACCCTAAAACTTTGTGGGTTTTTAAAATGGTTTTGGTTCTACATGGTTTGCAGACCATGCATGTCTTTCCGTTTCAGCCTAAGCAGATCTTCCCAATGAAGATAAAGGCAATCAAAATGTTCAGGCTTTGCCTGGTTAAGGATCAAAACTGCTGGGAACAATCCGTTTCCCTTTGAGACCATCCAGCCCTTACAGATTCCAGTCTGAATGCTAGAAAACTCATGCTTCAATTCAGATGAGTTGATATGTCATGAACCCTGTTGAACAGCGTTTCAGTTTTGAACTGTAATAAAACTGAGCACAAGGGAAGTTTTATCCAGAGTTGTGGGGCTTTTCTCAGTTTCCTTATATTCTGCCATTTGATTAATTCTAAGGACTAGCTATTGATTGACATACACAGATATCCTCCTCTGCTCCATGATTTAACTTCTTTTGTTCCCAGCTAGCATCATCATCCATTTTGACCTCTAAAATTTGGTTTCCACCTCATGCTACAATAACAGTAAAACAAAGAGAGTTTTCTGGCTTCTTTCTCTTCCATAGACTTGAGTGACATTTAAAAGGCAGAATGAAATACATCACACACAGAAAACTTTCCTACTTTTAGTCATTTCACTTTCTCCAACTCTGTATCACTCCAATAGTATGGGTTTGCACCTTAAGGTGCCATTTACATAATTAACTTTTCTAACTTAACTTATTTTCTTTTGCAGCCAGTGCCTATGCCTGTGTCACCCTTAAAAATATGCATCTTATTAGTGACTTAAGCAGCAGATTTGTAACTGGTTGTCATTTTTTGAGCAAATGGTTGCCACTTAAGTACCATTGCAGACAGCATGACTTGATGGGCATTTTTTTTTCATCCTCTTGTAGCTGCAATAATCACAGTGCCCTTCCAGAATTTTTCTGAGAATTCCTACTTAAACTGTATATTTTTAGAAGACATAAACAGGCATGTAGAACTAGTAGACAGTAAAGCATCCTTTGTCTTTGCTAGTTCATTAACATGAAATGGAAATTATGTCTTTCTAAATGGTTGATGTTTGTTACAGTTTCTTTAAGCACAGCCAAGATTTTTATGGTGTTTTTACAATTTTTCAGTAAACTTTTCTTGACTAAGATGTGTTTTGTATTTAAAAAGTCTTTAAAAGCTGCAATGTTCCATTATTTAACATTTTTTTCATGTTACGTAGAGCTACTAGGAAAAATTTTCCATGTTGTAAGCGGGGATTTGGCCACGTGGTTCTCATTATCTTCAATGAGATTCAGATGGCTTAACTCACCACTTTGACTTTGAATATTTATATATATGTGTACACATACTTATGTGTTTCACTGGAGCTGTTACTCTCTGAGGAACAAGAATGCTTATTTCTACCTGGAAATCTGCTAGCGCTTGCTGAATTTTTCTGGAGTGTTTCAGGCAAATTTTGATCCACCAGTGATTTCACTGCACATGTACCCTTGTTATTCACTCTTCACAAATACTTCTCTAAGGAAGTTTATTTTGAGCATTTAGGGAATTAATGCCCATTTTTCAAGCAAATAACTTGCTAAAATAATAGTCGTTCACATGTGTTAATAGTTACAGTCTTTTCCAAAAAGTGATATACAAACACCACTATGTGAGCTAGAAGATAAATCAAGCACAAAGGATGGTGGATTTTCACACAGAACCACCATCAAAGAACTTATGGAGAAGTTTCACTGCTGTTTGTGAAATTGTGTAACACAATAATTACGAACATGCAAACTAATTCTGCATTGGAAGCAGAGCTATTTGCAGCACAACAAGCTCCACTCCTAAATACAGTTCTTACCCACTTAACCGTAGGCCAGTACAGAATCCAGTTAAGAGCTCCTCAGGCTGCCCTTCTCCTACAGTTCAACGGGACCAGACTCAGTCTGGAACAGAAAACCTCAGGCAAAGTTCACTATAGTCTTCATAGGTGTTGCTGCACCCAGCTCTTGGCACCACCAAAGGTTACAGCCTCTCCTAGCAGGCAAGCATCTCAACCGCTCCATTTCAGAGACTGGTGCCTTACTTGCATTTGCTGCCGAATGATTCACATGCTGCCTTCTGCTGACTCTGCCAAGAAAGCTGTGACTGACAGGTGAAATGCAAAACATCTGCTGGGAGATAATGGTTTTAAACCTTTGCTACATTTGCTCAATGAACAGTAGTTCTTCGTTAAAGTGACTTTGTACTGTTCAATGGCTGGCAAGGTGATTCAAGAGTAAAAACTATTGCATTTTATTAACATTTGTAGTCAATAAAAAATGACCTTCAAACGTATATACCTGGAGATGGTCTCCAAAATCTACCTTGACTCATTTAATGAAAAATGCATCTGCCTTTTTTTAATTGCTTAGGTTTCACAAATTCCAGCGAGGTCAACCCTGAACAATCCCCCACCTCCCAAACTTAACCAGAGCAACTTTCTCTTCAAACACAGAAAGCTCAGTGATTAAGACATAGTAAATGAAAGTCTTGAAAAGAAATCTCTTCTTTTTAGCCGTATCTTTGTAAGACAGGTCCTTTCCTTTCTTCTTGCTTTCCAGGTGACTAACTTCCTTATTATAAGTAAGGGTTAGCTATGAGTCTGTTCCCTGTTGCAGACAAGACAGCTAACTCCTCTCAGGAGTATCTCAGCTGCCTTATTTCTACCCCTGCCTGCCTCTTGAAGCAATGCTGAAATTTCTCCATGCCAAGCCTAAGATGCTCTCAGAGCATCTTACACCCCTCCAGTATGCTCACTCTGACCCTGCCGGCAGCAGCCAGGTCAGGACACATGAGTAGCTTTCCTCTCAACTGCCCACTTTCATGCCCCTTCAGCAGTATATCCCATACACAGTATTTGCACGGCAAACTGAAAACAAACACATTAAACAGTTTTGCCCCCTACTATAAGGTGCCTAAATATTTATTCAGGAACGAAACATCCAAAAAGAACCAGCTTTAAGGATTAAAAATCCAAACAAATTCACAAAAAGAGCATGTGCTTGTAATTTCTCCTGTTCGACCAGTGACCTGACACGACACTTTAACACTGTGAGTAATGTCTTTTGTCCCTGACACATCTTCACTGACTCCATACGAAGTAGCATGCCCACAGGGCATGCTGGGTAGTGATGAATTACATTTTTTTGCACAGGACGTGTAGAAGCCAATGTCCTACCTTCCCCCTCAGGTGCAACCAAGTCCCCTTCCTGTTTATTTGAGGAATTTGCCCTCACTGGCTCAATTTCTCTCCCTCCTTGTCTCAGATATACAACCTACCATGTGTAGCTATAACATAATCCAGACGTGGTATTTGGTTTTCATTTGGTTTTTTTCATCCAGTGAGCCCTGTTTTCTGCAGCAGAACCATCTCTGGCCACATCAATTACACAATCTTGCACCAATTACACAAACATTTAGATTATTTGCCACACTGACTGAATGCTAAGTGAGAAAGAGAAACATTCTCCCTATAATACTGACAGCAGACAGCACATTCTTGAGAATGCCCATTTTTTTAAAGACGTTTAGCTTCACACAAGCCCAGACATCTATAGTGAAAAAGGTTTATTTGTTCCTTCCCTATGCAGCGCAAGAGCTTTCCTTTCCCACAAAGACACCAGTGTGACAGACAGTTTAGTTTTAAACATTCCAGAAGGAATCTCCCTGAAATCTATTATTATTATTATTATTATTATTATTATTATTACTACTATATCCACGTTTTCCTGTAGAGTGTGCTAGGCTTTATCCATATACACAAGATCAGAGTCCTTACACCTTAAGACACTATTTAACCACCAAATGGTTGTTTCCACCAACAATTTTTCCCTAATGTTCTGACCTACTTTCCCTGTCTTCATATCTTTCCTTGGATCCCAGTTCTAACCCTCTTGATTAATCAACATCACGCGTCTCATTTTCAGATGTCGATGCACCCTCAGTACCTGCAGTATGCCATCATGTCTATTCCCTGCAGAACAATGACACTGTCTGGGTTATTGCCTCAATAAAGTAAGTTTATGGGAGTGTCTCAGGGTTTTCTGCTGCAAGGTAATAAACAGACAAATGTGTGAATTGATTTTTAGTTCAGTGGACAAACAGACACAGTGAAAATAAAGACAACAACTACAAATGCTAGTTTTCAAATATGGGTTCACTTGTCAGCACATTTTTGTTTCCATGCTGTCCTTCTCTCACTACAAACACATCAAGATGAGTTAAAAGTTTTGTTTTTCATATATTTCTCAAAAATTGTTTCATTCACTGTAAAAAAAGATAATGTTCCTAGAAAATAAAACCTCAACCGCAAAATTTCCCCCACCTCTAGAAATGGGTATCAGAACTTTAAAAATATTTAAGCTGGGTAAATAGTTTCCTTGTGTATAGTGGTATTTATTGTATGTTTCAAGTTAATCAGTTAATTTTCCTTCTAACTGCCTTGTTTTTCCTTTGATTTTCTTTTTTTTTTTTAATCTCTGTAAACAGCCTAGTAGTTATCTTTTTGATAAAATTTTTGATACAGTATCCAAATTTCAACTAACTATCCAAAGTGTATTTCCTGCAGGGTAAGATAAATAGGTATTATTATATTCCTCTTCCATGGCATGATTTCTCCATGGAGACATTTTAAAATTACGTTGGTGATTTTCTTCCATATCATCCATATCATAATGCAAACTCCTGGTGTATCTTGTTGGCTGTCTAATATCATGTCAAAGCTACTTTTGACATTCCTGTTTTCCAGTTTCTTTTCTGCAGTTGTGCAGGGCTTTTGAATTATTTTCTTTAGATCTATCAACTTATACTTTACTAATGTTGTTCTCTGTGCATTTGTCTAACAGCTCTGGGATTTCTTTCTAATTTTCTGTGTTCTCTGTTTTTTACAAATTCATAACGTATGGAAATTCACTAACATATTTGCACTCTTTCTTCTAGATCATTAATGAATTTGAAAAGCAGAACTCAAACACACTGATGGAATTTCTCAATGTGTAACTAGTCCCAATGGAGGTCAGTATTTCCTGATCATCATTACTTTTTTTTGATCACCATGTCATTCTTCAGGTTATTTCTCATCTTAATGTTTTGGGGGGTTTGTTTAAATCAGTTTGGTGAGATACACAGTGCTCAAATACACATGCAGTACTTACAAAATCACAATCATATGCTAAGAAAGTATGAGAACTGTAGTTTACTGGGTTGCAATTTGTGTTTTATTTCCAACTTTCAAGTATCAAATGTATAACATAGAATTCCAAAGCACTGAAGACTTGGAGAGTCCAAGAATGTCAGAGAAACAGCATTAAAAGACAGAAAACAATAAAACTCCAGATGGGTTTATAACAATGAGAAAGAGACTGGGTTAAAGACTGTTCAGTTTCTGGTGGATATGGACGATTTTTCGGGCTTCTGTGGGGACTGGATTCTGATTGATTTTGTTAGCTCACCTCAAAGTTACATTTGCACTTTGTGAGTCTGAATTTCACTCCTGATGTTTGATTATCTCTTTAGCTATTTTGTATTACTTCATGGTGGATTGCTTTATGAAAAAGGTGATACTTTTCCAAAGCTAGACTGCAATTAATCTTTTACAAAATCCATATCAGACACTTCTTGATGTAATGAGGGTACCAACGTAATTAATCAATAAAGCAGCGTGTTATCATTTAAGCAACCAGTTCTAGCCAGTAGAGCGATGCTTGATTACCCTGGGAAGATTGCCATTTAAATAGACAGAGCAAAATAGGTTTTTATATATATATATTTCATCTGTTTCATATGTTTTTAATCTATGAAGCTCTTTTTTATTTTACAAAACAATTAATAAATGCTCAGCCATGGGCTTACAGAAACATTATATACTTCTGTATTCATAACTTGCAAACTTACTAGAAGATATTTTACAGGTTTTGATAATAAATTCTTTCTATAACTCTTCCATAGGATTCTTAGGGCAACCACCATGTTTACATAGTGTATATTGAAATTAAATAAGACAGTTAAACTACTTTTGGCCCTACTACAAACACAACACAATAAAAATTAACCATTAAGGATTAAGTCTTGGATCCATCAAAACAGTTAACCACATATATAATCTCATGGAATTTATCAATTCAACACATAATTAAGTCCTTTATTGGACCAGATCTCCAGATTGTAATAGCAAAAAGATGGAGAAATTTAAACAGGCTCCGCTGTTTTTTTTTGGTTTTGTTTTTAATTTAGGATATATGATTCACTTGTTAGCACTGTATTTAAACGTCTTTCTGTCCTAGATCTTGTACTTTTTGTAGTCCTGGTGTATAGAAAGGTCCACCTCAAAAGCTGGAACATATCATGAGCATCCTATATGAATAAGTGGACTGATCAGAAAGACCATGAAACAGGGGGTTGTAAAGCCAGTTCAGATTGATTTATCTACTACTTGAAAGTCATAAGTGGCATGTGCTACAGATCCCACTGAATGTCCGACAGACCTGTCACTTCCTCTGTTAAAAAAATATTTCCTGAAATTTGTACAGAGAGGAAAATTAGAAAAGCTGAAGCCATAATTTTTCAGAAAGACTAGTTTTAAGGTTTCCACTGTTTAAGTGAATAACTTCCACATAAGGGTATGTAATTTTTTGAAAATATTAACTGACCTTCTTCACAGTCTGGCCATCTCATATGTATTAAATGGCATACTCCAACACTGAGGCTGCAAAGTCACAAACTACCCATGAGCAAATAGTTTATTTTAGATTACTTTCACATCAGAAAAATTTGTCCTAATTGTCTTACGTTAACCACTATTTGAAATCAACTTAGGAGTTCAAGCTAAAATATTATATCCAAGCTATATACCTCATATTACTTCAATATAATTAATATATGCAAATACTTTTAACAAAAAAAATTAAAAAAAGTTTAAAAATTCAGTAAGGGGAGAAAGGCTTCTCCAGCGTTTTCACTTTCTAAAAATTTAGGGGTTATATAAAGCATATTTCCATGCCCATGAATGTCATCACAGCCAAGATTTCAGTGCATTCTTTGTAACAGAAGCCAATCTGAACCATTTGAACTTTTATTAGTGGAAAAATTATGGTTAAACTCAGATGATTGAATGCAAACCCAGATTGCAGAGGCATTCCAACTATATGTTACTTCTCTCCACATGTTTAAAAAATGCAGCCACAGTTTTCTCTGCTTATTTTGTTGGCGTAATATCACCAGGAGTAAAATTACCATGGCAGCTTGGTCGTTTTTCATTGCAGAATAATTACATTACATCTCTATTAAAACTGTTCCAAAAGAGTTCCCATTACCTTTATACAAAAAAACCAAATAAAAAGCATAGAGGCAAGCACTTTTTGTTATTATTCCTTTTCCAGCTCAGGATTTTTGTTGTGCTGCACAAATAGGAGGAAGCATCTGTCCTAGCATACTGTAAATTCAGTCAGGAATTAACTTGTACAAATTCAAGCATGTTATTTCTGACCTACTACGGAAATGTGTTTTGTAATTAAGTTTCCAACAGTCAACTTCACAGATTGGTTTTGGATGACATTCAAATCTTCCCAAGCATACCGGAGTCCTTTCCTAATTGGCCATTATTTCATTATTTAATTTAACATATAGCCATTTCTTTTTATGCATAAATCATTCAGTAGCAATGAAGATTTTTGAGATTGTTTTACCCAGATTTTATCCTCTGAAACCTTTATTACACAGCTGCTTCCACAAGATGCTACCAATTAAGCATGAGGTAACAAAGTCAGTAGAAACCCTTCTCTTACAGTAGACAAGTCGTGCAGAAGAATGTCCTTCTTAAGGGAAAAACCCCGCTTTGCAGAGGTTTCTTCTTTGATTTCCAGGAGTGGCAGGATTAGACCCATATGACTGAACACTCTGTGGCCATTCCTAATGTCTTTTGCAACAAGGGACAATTTTTTGCCATTCTGTACCGTCAGAGTCACAAACTGTTTTTTCTTCTTTGAGGTCCTTTACTACCTTTGCTTAAATGAGTGTGGGCAGACACTTGTATTTAGAGATTATACCATAAAGCAAACGGCATGTCAAACAGATATTTAGGACTCTCCTTTATGATGTACTATTGATTCTGGCACTGAAGCAGTGTAAAAAAAAAAGACAATCAAGAATGATAAGCATGCAATGTCTTTATTCCTCAACAAATAACAATAACAGAAAGAGGCATAGCTATTATCAGAAATAGTGTGGCCAGCGGGAGTAGGGAAGTGATCGTCCCCCTGTACTCGGCACTGGTGAGGCCGCACCTCGAATACTGTGTTCAGTTTTGGGCCCCTCACTACAAGAAGGACATCGAGGTGCTGGAG
>NW_008796222.1:6331342-6333247 GCF_000699145.1 Aptenodytes forsteri | reverse complement strand
GGGTGTCAGTCTCTTCTCCCAAGTAACTAGTGATAGGACGAGAGGAAACGGCCTCAAGTTGCTCCAGGGGAGGTTTAGATTGGACGTGAGGAAAAATGTCTTTACTGAAAGAGTGGTTAAACATTGGAAGAGGCTGCCCAGGGAAGTGGTTGAGTCCCCATCCCTGGAGGTATTTAAAAGACATGTAGATGTGATGCTTAGGGACATGGTTTAGTGGTGGACTTGGCAGTGCCAGGTTAACGGTTGATCTTAAGGGTCTTTTCCAACCTTAATGATTCTATGATTCTATGATTCTATTCCGGTGACGCAGGAAAATTAGCACAGGTGAATATATGAATTGATTTATAGGATGGAGATTGCTTAGTTGGAGGTTAGATGTTATACTTAGTCGTTGAGTAAACAGGATGTAGTAACTCCTGCTGTATTTAAAAGATATTATAGACAGTAAAATAAAGGTGTCTCTTTTAATTGATGCAATATGGTTGTTACAAGATGTATAAAGGCAAAAATCAATACGCGGACTGACATGTCTGCCTGTAGGTAAGCAGAGAAGACGGGACTCAGCTGACCAAATGGATACATCTGCCATGTAAACATGTACAGCAGAGCTGGTGATACCTTTGTAGTCAGTGGAAAGGGATAAACACACCTAGGATCTGATTCATCCTATTCTAAAATAGATGTCAGAAATAGGCCACATGTTCTGAAAATGCCTTATAAGCCTTGAATAGCAATATTTTGTACAGAAATACAAGTCTAAAGCAATGAAATGGTCATTTGTTCCGAATCTCAGCTTCCCTTACTGTGCAGCAGTTAGGTTTGTGTTCTTGTGCTTTTCCTGTCTCCTGCTGAGATCAGAATTTAAAAGTGCACAAATAGTAGGAGAAATGTCATGTTTACCATTCTTTTCAGCGTGGTGAGAAACAGGAAGTGACAGAAATAGTATTCTTGGCCGATATTCTAGCAAGGGGCTCTCAGACATAATTCTTGGGGATTTGTCACAAATGCCTTACATTATAGTTTTGTGAGTTTGCAGAGTGGTAGAAATGAAAATCTGGGAAATCCATCCATTTTGTTTTTCCATTAAAACAAAAAAAAAGTTTCCTATGACAGGAACAAGCTCCAAAAAGGAAGAAACACACTTAGCAAACAAACTTACATTAAGAATGCTTTGCTGGAAATATTTATACTTTACTCCTGTAAATTATACAAAATACAGTTTCACAGTGGTATCACTTGAATCAAAGTGAATCTGCATGCTAAGATATTGAATGGAGGTCCAAGGTTATCCTTTCTGATTAATTTTGTTTAAAAGTACTTGACACATGTTGAATCCGTTTCTTCCAAAAGTCAAACAAAAACTGGCCTTTCTAAAAATTGCACAAAGTTCAGAAAAACAATATCTTTTATAAGGTTGAAGTAATACACGAAGTGCACAAGGAGGATCCTCTTTCTAACTCTCTAACAGTTGTGTTATCTTTTCATCATGTAGCCTAGTGTTATTCTGCATCTCTTCAATGAGGGTGTGTGAAACATATTTTCAGTCACTCTGGCTAAGGACAGTGAAAACCTTATGGCATGGTAGGAGTACCAGCCAACCATCCATAGCCTGGGTTCTCTTAATGAGACTTTGAGATGCAGGATGAAAGTGCTGGGATCACTTATCTCAAACAAGGAATACCTGTATTTCTTGCTTTCATGAATGATTCTGATGTAGTAAAGAAAAATGTGCCTTAAACTGTTATGTCAGTGTCGTGGTTTAATTTCAGTCGGCAACTAAGCACCGCGCAGCCGCTAGCTCACTTCCCCCCACCAGGTGGGATGGGGGAGAGAATTGGAAGAGCACAAGTGAGAAAAAGTCGTGGGTTGAGATAAAAACAGTTTAATAATTGAAATAAAATGATA
>NW_008796222.1:6261222-6331203 GCF_000699145.1 Aptenodytes forsteri | reverse complement strand
TGGCTGTGCCCCCTCCCAGCTTCTTGTGCACCTCCAGCCTTCTCAGTCAGTAGAGCATGGGAAGCTGAAAAGTCCTTGGCTAGTGTAAGCATTACCTAGCAACAACTAAAACATCGGTGCGTTATCAACTTTGTTCTCATCCTAAATCCAAAACACCATACCAGCTACTAGAAAGGAAATTAACTCTATCCCTGCCGAAACCAGGACAGTCAGAGAAAAAAAAGCTCATCTGAAGCTGCTCTTTTGCCACATTCTGACAAAATTGCCTCTTTTCCACAATGCCTACTGAACTGCTTGTGGGAAAACACCTTAACATGCTTTAGTCTTCGTGGGCCAAATTAGTTACTATTTAAACTTTTGAAGTTAGCCTGTTTGTTTTGTTTTTTTTTCCTCAGAGTGGGTTAGAGAGAGCTAATGCAGTCAGTCAGCAGCGTAGGGTGTCAGTAGCCTCGGGGGAGGCACTGTGATGAGTGGCTGGAGTGGAAAACTCTCAGCACAGCTGAGCCTGGAAGAGGACAGCTGTCCTCAGCCTCCTCCATGCAGAGAGCCTGCTAAAGGCAGACAGATGGGCTGAACTTGGGTGAGATGTTTGTCTCTTCAACACGCACTCTGACCTGTGAACTGCTGAGTAAACAGGAATACCACAAAACATCCACCATGAAACATCCACCATGCCTTCTTTCTTTTGCCTACAAGTGCAAGGTCCCCTCCTTGTTCCCTTTTGCCTTCTCTCCCCCATAAAAAGAAAAGTCCAGCTGAATGGCATCATTTGTGCAAATAAAAAGTATTTGGGGAACAGGAACGCTGATTTAAAGGAAAGATCTTCAATTTTGTGTTTTTTTTTTCGATTTTGTATTTTCAGGTTGACAGCTGAAACATCACTGCCACTAAAAGACCTGAACACTCTTATGATGAGTTCCTCTGGCCACTGAAGTGCATGATATACTTTTGGCTCTGTGTCCCTGTCATTATGTATGAGATGCTGGCCACCAGTGACCTCAGAATTAGCCCTCTGCACAACCAGGCTGACCCAGCAAGATAAGACTTTGACAACTCTCTCAGGTCTTTGTTCTCAGGCCGCAAAGCTGATGTGTTTCAGAACCACAGCAAGGAAAGCTTTCTACACTTGTCTTTATAGTGAACCAAGTGAATGAGGAAGGAAGAATAAGGAACCATACAAATTAATTTAATTAGGTTTTCCCCTATGTCCCTGATTGTCCACTCAAATGTCTTTTACTGATGCTTGTTAAACACTCACAACACACTTGAACAAAGTTAACTCCTGGCTACTCAGCTTCTCTTTCCGCATAACTCGTAACACAGATTTTCTGTAAGTGATTCCTGACTTCAGACCTGTTTTATTTCTTTCTGACAGCCTCCTCTATTTCCATTAGACACTAGAAAGACTGATGCTCTTTCTCCAAAAAACAGATTTCTGGTTTAGCTTACATGGCCCACAGTGAGAACTAACTCATCACTGGAGTTTGTTCACGGAAAAGATACTCCAGAGTGATGATACTTTTCAGATACATTTTTAAGCTGATAGCTCAAGGAATTATGCCATGTACGATGTCCCACAAGTCACTACTTTGCTTCTGAACCAGAATCCAAGTAAATGAATGCCATTATTATTTTATGTGGCTTTGTGGCTTTTATATGAAAGACAGGCATCTGCATCATTAAAACCACTATATCTAATTGACACATTTGTTAGGAAATTTGGAAGGGTTTGGAAGCTGAAGGATTACAATTTCACCACTAGAAATGACTATGACTGATGAAAATTTAAAAATTTTGGCTACACAGGTTTTCCACAGATTGTTCTGCAGATGAATTGAGAACTTTGGATTTGAGGTTTAGCAGTCCAGCATATGTCATAGGGGCAGCTCATTTTTTAAAGGTGTGATCTTTTAGTATGCATTTTAAGCAAATGCATACCTTGTACCTCTCAAAACTTTTGTTCTGTAGGTACAGGTACAGATCAGAATAGTATGGAGGGAAAGGAAAGGAAATTTGCATCTGCATAGTTGCAAACATAATCATAAAGCAAAGGATGACCTGCTCCACGGCTTGTACCGGTTGGAATGGACTTAGAGCCCAATTCTCCCCTCCCATGGCAAATCCATGCTTGCTCTGTGCTTTCTTTTTGTGATTCTCTGCTTTGGAAATTATTTGTTAATAAGATGGACTGCATTTTTCCATATAGGAATGACTCTCTTATGTGAAAGTTAATCTTACCAAAAAACCCGCCAAAACCCCAAACCAAGGATTTTTCAGGGGTAATCGGCTTATTTGCCTGTGGTAAAGATTCTCAGGCTTGAATGAATGTAACTCCAGGCCTATAGAGCAACAAAGGAAAAATAAACAGAAAAGAAAACTTTAAATAAAATCTTTTCCTTTTACAGACTTAATATTTCAAGAGTCTGAAGTTCCATATGATTAAGTTAGAGGGGCTCTTTTTTTTTCCTCACAAAGCCTTGGGCCACAGTGTTATCAGCTGTTTGAAATCAAAGGAGGTTTCACATCCACTTCTATATCTTAAGCCGGCTCATCAAAACAGAGCACCCTTATTATGATGCCAGCAGTGGTTTATCTGTATGAAATCTCTCTCAAGTGTGTGTTTTAGCTGCTGAAAATCTTTTTCTCTGGCCTTGACAAAAACGGTATTGCCTCACCCATTTTTCTTAATAAACTCATTTCTGTAGTATTTCTCTCCACTCTTAACAATTTTCAAATAGTATTGTACTGTGCTCAATGGGTAGAATGTTTTACAAAAAACATTTTCATTTTTCTCATCTGCTGTTTTTGAAGATCTCTATATGGTATTCCAGAGGCTGTTGCTTTTCACCTGTGCTTTAGTACAGCACTTACATTTTGAAAAGTGACCTGTGGTTGTGGCTGTTCAACTTAAACTGGTGTCTAAGAGGTGAATGATTTACCCTCTAGAAGTGCCCTCTCTCTGTGTGTGGAAAGAGAGCTTGAACAAGAAGTTCAGACAGACACTAAACTTTCACACAGCTGAAAATAAATATGATGAATGCCACTATATGCATCTATATGCTACATATGAGCACCTTATGGAACAATGCAAATAAATACACACTTACAGGAGTAGTATACATTCCTAAAGCTGGACTCTACCCTCCACAAACTAGGCATGTGACCTACTGCACAAAGTTTCTCTGTCTCTTACTTTTTCTTTTCCCTTGAGCTTGTACATATGTTTATTTGTGTCAATCTGTTGCTTTTATTCTAAACTTAGATTTCAATAGTGAGATTTACCTCCTGATTAAGAGACCTACATTTAATTGGAGCTGGCTGTACTGGTAACTTAGGGACTTGCTTGTAGGCAGCTACGTGAAGACAACTAAGGTATCATCTGCCCTCATCTGGATCTGACTCCTGACCAACAGCAAACATACGTTTTAACCCTAGTGTTTTTCTACCACACAGCCTACTCCAGATTCAGCTCTCTAAAGGACTTACTAACCTCATCAGATTAGAAAGACAGATATCCACCTAAATCTCTTGGAAGAAGAAAGTGGACAAAGACTTTTTCCTTATGTGACCTTTCGTTATACCTATTTATACATCCCTATCCCTCAAATGTCCTTTAGCTTTATATTCAAGTTAGAAGGGCACTGGATGTGGTAGGACAGATGGGAACTTGTTTTAAACATGGCAGATATTCTGAGTTAGTTTATATATCTCTAAGTGATCATTCAGACAGAATTATAGCTCTAGGTGTGCTGAGATTTCATTTGCTCTGAAGTATTACATTTCCTACTTACATCATAACAGACAAAATGACCCCTGGAGTTCAGTAGGAATGAATTAACTCAGTGATACCCGGTGCCAAAGCAGTAGGACTGTGCTTGTCTGTGTATGTTTGGGTTTTTTTAAAGACAGGAATTTTTCAGAGCTTCATTTCTTTCTCCATCCGTAATTGTTACAACACATATAATGCACCAAGTTTTACCAGGTGACTTAGAAATGTACATCACTGACAGCCAAAGCTGATGCTGGATCCTTTCATGGAACAGAGACACTTGATCAAGAGAGGAGATAGCCTGGACTGAAGAAAGGGAATGTGAGGGGTGCTCTGTAGAGGCACGTATCACATCGTATGGAATCATGCTGTATCATATCATATCTTATCATATCATATGGCATAAACAGAATCCGCTGAAGTCCCATCCAGGAAATCCAAAGCTGTTTTTACCAAGGTCTGTGTAGAAGCCACATCCTTTAGAAATCACTGTGCTTTCTACACAGGGTAGGAACATATTATAGAGATATCATGAACTAGGCTGTAGCAGTCCTGTATTGTATACATTAGAAAATAAGTCCCATATTTTCTAGAAAGTGAACTCGCTGAAGAGAGTTGTGATTTTCATATCGAAAGGTGAAATGTCCTATTTTTAGCCAGAATTACAATTCTGGCTGACAGTCATTACTGAATATCTGACAAGTAAAACACAAGCAGATTACTATGGAAATAGCAATTAGACAGACAAATCCTTTTTTGCCAAACAGTGTTCACAGTTTGTCACAAGCATTCTTCTTTTACTTCCCCAAATATCTATATTTAGGTGTACATATAAAGAACAAAGAAAAAGTTTTTTCCTTTTGGATATTCTACCATTTTTCAGACAGAGACACTATGTACAATCATGAGTACACTAGGAAAACCCTAGAAAGTCAGCAAGTAGAATGTAAATGGCTGACTTCCAAGATCATGAAGCAAATCAAGAAGCCCTTTTTACTTAATGAAATAGTTTTTTCTCAAGAAAATGTTGGGCTTTATTTATTCTGGGATCAATGCACTTATGATTAGGCATGAGAAGAGAGAAGTTATTATTTGTCCTGATTTAGGAGTCTCTCAGATTTTTTTTTTATTGTTGTTGTCTTCATTATCATCTCTGGCAAACTAAGCCTCTTATGTTTTCATCTTGCCTTTGTCACCGTGGTAAGTGTGTAATTAATACCTTCTTCCAGCACAGCTACAATGAGGCAATAATTGCCCCTTGACGGATGGTGAACTGAGGGCCAAAAGTGCAGGAAAAAACTTCAATATCACAGTGCTGAGCACTGGGACAACTGAAAAGGTGACATGCTTCCTCAGACCCGGGCATGTCTGAGAATGAAATCCATCAGCACACAGTGGCTTGGCCACTAGAAAGTCCTGGGCATGTGGTAGATCTGAACCCTGCCCCCCGCTGCGGGCTTTAGGCCTTAGTCCACAAAATACAGTCTAGTGCCTTCTCCTGAGGGAGAAAATTTGAACCTTTTATTTGAAAAAACAGTACAGGCTACAGGGAAGCATAAAAAGGAAACAGGACAGAACAGGAGGAATATTTTTTGCTTTTAAAGGAGACCAGGGGGCAAAGTGTTTCCCCATAGATTAATGAGAAAATACCCACTCACAATTCACAGGCCTGTGTCCAGGGCTCATTCTGTGACTGAAGGATTTCCAGCCCGTATTTCTTAACTTTTAAGACAAATATTAAGGCATAGATTCAACTATGAGACCACACATCATGGCTATTTTTGAACAGCTAAATTATAAAATAATTTGTGACAAGACAGATCCAGGAATGCTTTTCTAAAATTGTTATGAAAAATAGATGAATAATGGGGAAATGTATTCAGGTACCTCATCCAATCTTTACAAACAATATAATTTTGAATGATAAGCAATTTCATGTAAATGGCCAAACATCAATAAATATAATACAATGTACTCAAAAGAAGTGATTGACTTGGTAGCATACTGAATGTCTTACATCAGTTCTTCATGCTCCATATTGATATAACTAGGATTAGTATGAAAGATAGTGAGCATTTCTGTCATAAAAAGGCTTTTCACTGCAGTTTCTGAAATAACACCTTGCTATATCATGTCTCAAAGAAAGAAACAGACTAAGTTTTAATTATTTCACCCTGCAAAGTCACCCAGAGATGTCTTTGTTAGCTGAGTCTTCATATTTAGACACACTTCTGGGAATTATGTCACTTTAAAATGAAATTACATGAATCCATACAGCGGAAGTCTTCAGGCTGTTGCAGCAGAGTGGATTGTTATTTCATCTTATGATCCATGATGCTAATGAAGCAGATGATTTTAAGTAGTACTTCTCATATAATAACAATAAGAAAATCATGGAAGTGTAAATGACTGAGCAAACCATCTTCTCCAGAAAGCAATGTAACAGACCCACAATTATGTTCCTTCTGTAAACCTTCACACTAGAGAAAATTCCTTCAATGCCAGCACTTAGAGGCTTCTAAGAGAATTAAAATGTGTTAGGAGTGTTTCATTTGCTTTCTCAAACTGCACTTGCCCTTTTCAGGATGTGAAAACGTGAGATTGACAATAATTCTTGGTAATTAAATGAACTACAGAAAGTACAGAATAGATTAAGCAGAGAATAATAGTTTGTGATTTGTTTTCACAAAGCAGTGTGTCTTCAATTTGTTTTTTGCACACTACAAATCCTCCACTTGCTGTAAATTATGTCACGTTGTGGCTGCCATATAAGAATAAGCATGCATGACATTACAATGACACCAGCTAGTATCAATGCAATTATAGAGGCTTACGTATTTTCATTAGAAAATCCATTTTAAACTCCTCATTTATTTCCTAATAATATACATGCATCTCAAGAGCTGGAACCCTGCCGATTTAAAGAACTCTTTATAACTCAGACAACTGTGATTAAAGCCAAAATGCATGTATTTGGCAAGCCATTATATTTTCAATGGACTCAGTTGTGGCTTTGCCACAAGTTTTGTGGAGGAGCTGGCTTTGTAGCCCTAAAAGCCAAGAACCAAAAAGAGAAGGAACTCTGTGGAGAACATATGAAAGCACAACCAGCTTCTTAGATCCTTTTATATGGGTGGGAAAGAAAATAGACTTTCTGTGGATGGAGCCAGCAGCAAATTACAATATTCTTTCCTTAGCTCAGCTCTCCCCTGTCTCAGTGAGAGAGGAAGCAAACTCCTACCTGCTCCCTGATGCCACCCGCATGCCTGGCTGTGAGGCATCCACTCACCCCTGTGCAGGAGCTCTCCTCCTGCTCGCAGACCTCGGGGGAGAGGCTGGTATTCCTCTTGTGTTCTCCGTCTAGCTTAGGGTAGGAGGAAAAGGAAGGAAGGAAGGGAGGAAGAGATAAAGGGAGGAAGGACAGAAGGATGAAAGGATGGAAGGACAGAAGGAAGGATGGAAGAAAAAAAGGAAGGGAGGAAGGGAAAGAGGGAAAAGGATTCCTAGCAGTCTATTCTGCAAATAAAACACATCCATTTTCAGAAACAGTGAGGTAAAGATAGAGTTATTACCAATATTGTTTTCCTTAAACCTTTCTCTCTTTGTTTTGTTAAACACTTCACAAAGCATTCACTGAACATTACATCTAAGGAATTTTCACGTCAGAATCTTTCTGAGATTTACAAATATTATCTACTGAGTCATTTGGATGTCTCCGCAAGTGTCATTTTAAAAATGAGAAGAAAAGAAACATAACAACAGTTAGCTCAATCACTACATACACACAAGCTAACTGTGAGAGTCTCCAGCACACCCAACCACCTGATGAAGAGTGTTAGAAGATGGAATCCTCTCATCCCAAGAGAAATACATGAATTAGCATTCTTCCTTTAAGAGATCATTCCCGCTGCACACTTGATGTTCTTTGGGTTGCAGAACAGGACAGGTATAATCTAGGCTCTCCTCTACATTTATTTCCTTCTGTATTACCTTTGGTGCGCTTTGCATCCCTGAGGAGTAAAAAGATGAATTCCTAAGAGGTAGAGTAAGGAAAATAATAATACTAATTAAGACCCAAGTATTCTATATGGGTGATTTACCCTTCTGTTTTTTGTGCCAGCTGTGACTATGCCTCTGGACAGAATATGGCCACTGAAATTTAAATCCTGTTGTATAAACTACAGACATTATCTCTGGGGTTACGGCCATGAATAAGGCTGATTTTTTTTTTCCTTTGCTTTCTGAATCATGTATAAGTGGTATAGAACCCACTGGATAAATAACAGTTCTGTAGTCATGTCAGATATATTCTGTATGAAAAACCACCTCCTAGTACTCTTGATTTTAAAGAAGTTCATTAAACACTGAAAAAGCTGAGTCAGCAGAAG
The DNA here is from genome assembly GCF_000699145.1 of Aptenodytes forsteri. Taxonomy (NCBI): domain Eukaryota; kingdom Metazoa; phylum Chordata; class Aves; order Sphenisciformes; family Spheniscidae; genus Aptenodytes; species Aptenodytes forsteri. The sequence goes on along the minus strand of NW_008796222.1, from coordinate 6,323,046 downwards.
CCAAGTCAGCAAATACAGCTTTAGTGCCTGTCTGTAATTAGTTTAGACATTCAGACAACAAAGGATGCTAAGTTTTTCCTCTTTGACAGTATCACAAAAAGGGAGAGTCAAAAGAAGCCAGAGCAGGTTAGTGTACTACATCGAATGATTTCCACGGGGAGAAACACAGTCATTGTGCAACATGCCGCTGAGACACCTGGATGTTACTGGTAAAAAATTCATTACTGAACACATACTCTTTTCTCAATGAACCTATTGCTAACTATGTCTTCACCTAATCCATTATGACATGGTTCCAAGCTATTTTATTAGGTTTTATCCTTTTCCTTTGAGGTATAGAAGCTTGGATACTTCAATATTAGCTTTCTAATATAAGCAAATGAGTTAGCTTGTTCACTTAGCCATGCCTAGTTGTGTTCACTGGAATAAATGAGAAAGATGTGTATCTATCTCCTTCATCATGCAGGCAGTATCAGCTTCACAAGTACCTAGTAATTAGGGCTCGTAGAGCTTGCTGATTAATATCTAATTTTAAAGCTTCTCATGGTGACTCACCTCGCACTCAGCATAATGCAAGTATTCCTGTGTAAGTAGCAGGGCTTATTATAGACAAAGTATGTGAACTGATTTAAGGGAAACTGAATTTTCCATGTTTATGGACTTTCACTTAAACAAAGGACAGAGGTACAAATTCAGGAATAACCCTAAGTTCACACTAGTAGAATTGAGGGAGCTGAGTCTAAAAATCATGATCCCTTTATCCCTCCCTGCCTTCCTGTCATTTACGTTTCAGACACCTAAACTCAACACATACCATCAGTATTTAATATTTCAGTTCACCAAAGAGCACAGGTTCTGCAGAACCCTAGCAGCTCGGTGTTGAGCATACTGATGGCTAGTTCATCTTTAATCCCCACTTTGGATACACAAACAAGTCATTTCACTGCCAGACTTATCTGGACAGCTTGTGCAAGCGTCTTGGGAGTCCAGTGAACAAAAATGCTCTCAGTAAAAGTCGATGATGGTTATCACTTTTTTTTTTAGATGGAAGAGTGTTGTTTTTCTATCAGTGTCTCCTTAAGATATCTGGTTAGCCCTATAGCTGAGGGGTTAGGGCTCTGATGTAGCATGGGAAGGGTCTCTCTGCTTATTGCCTCTCCCCCATGAGCACTTTCTTCCAGGTGCCCTTATGTGGCTCCCCACTCTGCACACTGGCTGTCAAACAGCTTGTTAAGGGGTGTATAATACACCTGAGTGTTGTCCAGAAAGCCCTTATAATTGTATTTCAGGGATACAGATTCTACTGCAGAGATCAAGTTCTAAAAGCCAAAACGCGAGAACATTCTTGGTTTTTTTCTTAGATCTGGGACAAAGCTTCTGTTTATTTCAGTGTGAAAGATCTCAGGGGAATAAGGTCCAAAGTAACTGCACTCCCATCACCATAGGCCAATGAAAATACACATGCCCTGAGGATCACTGTAAGTATAGATCTTGTTTCTCTGAGCACTGTCAGATGACTACTGTCATCTGAATAGACAAGGATCTAGGCAATGCTGCTTGCATCTGTTATTTAACATCTGTTAGTTAACAGATCCTCAGCAAAATCACAGAAAGTTGGTAGCTCCAGTTCTAATTACTCAAGAAGAAAGTAAAATTTTTTTGAAATTGTTGTTTCAGTGTGCCTGCTAACTCATTTAATATAATCTAGAAGATGCAGTCTGCTCACCAAAGAATGTTTAGTCAATATGTAAAGCTTATTTGCCACATACTCAAATCTGATAGTGGATATTCATGAGCAACAACCATTGATGTCAGAGATTCAGGGTGGTTTTTTATTTATTTTTTGCTATTAGTATAAACAGGACAAAGAGAAAAAAAACAAAAGAGCATGATACGAGAATGAGAAAATAGGAATAAGAAATGTATAAATTTTTCTTATTATTTATAAAGAAAAAGTTTTGACAAGAAGTTCTTGCAAGTAAGGCCAGGGGGAAAAAAAAGAAAGAAAATTGTTGTGGTATTGGTGTAAATCATCAAAATTGTGCAGGCAGAAATTAAACTGTGTACAACGTAACTGAGGGATGCATTGTCTAGTCCACAGGAATATGCTGTTTGGGACACAGGAAGGAGGCTTTTCAACTCTGATATTTCTGAGTCTACCATTTAAGGGAGCAGGGATTGCCTCTCCCATAGAAGAAGGTGTCAACTCACTTCATAACAGAGAATTTCAAAGGACTTCCATTAGAGGGTTCATTGATGTCAGTGTCCAAAAATGTCCAGCATGTCAGTGTACTGTTTTTATCTTTAGTCCTGTGTTCTATCCAGACTCTTAGGTGCTACAGCTTGCCATGTCCAAAATAATTAGGATTATAATTGGTAGGTCTCATTACCACCATAGACCCTATTGGTTGCAAACTCAGGCAGGGAAATAGCATAGGTAAGACAATACGTGTTCTGCCTGTAGGAATTTACACCTGCTTCCTTAGCAGAATTTGGGGACAGTAATTTTGTCAAGTCTTGGGCAGACTTTTCACACTCCTACCTTGTAGGTCACCCACGCTGCACAATATTTACAGATGGCTACTGAAGAAACTAAGAGAAGAGTATAACTTTTCATGATGGAAAATTTCCCTATGCCCTCATCCTGAGTCTAAGGGTCCTTCATACATATGCAAAGCATACAAGAAAATCTGTTTCTGAGTGCTGCTAGAATTTAAAGGTCCTGAACACAGTGCCTGTTCCAGATTAAGCCTAATCCTACACACTTCAGACCAGAAAAACTTCCATAAAATATCACTTCCAGCTCCTTTCCTTCTCCCTTTCCCTTTAGTCTTTTCACTTTTCTTCTTTTTTTATTTTTCTTTTCTTTGATATCTCTGTTTCTAGAATGGTTTACTAGCATAGTGATGGACTTCGCACAAGGCATCTGTTTAAACATATTGCAGAAGAAAAGTGTTATTTTCCTTAGTTTGAACCTGGTCAACAATATTTCCAGCTATGAAACAATCCTTCATCCACAATGCATCATTCTGCATGCGATTTCTTGATGCGACAGATACAAACAGACAAAGAGACTCCAAGGCTGACCCTCTACTAATGAAAGTGTTTTCCACCTGGTTGAGGCAAGTGGGGCTATGGAGTTTACAGCAGCAACAGATTCCTGCCTCACAGCTCAAATCCACCAAATGTTATATTTCTACTATTTTGTGGCTGGGCTTTCTCCTCTAATCCACACTGTAGTGAAGAGCAGAGAAAGAAAGAAACTGCGTATTAAGTGTTGTTCAGTTTTGGGTCATCCCCCCCCAGGTATTGTTGTTGTTGGTTTTACTCCTTGCATCACAGCAACGCTCTGAGGTCCCGATGGAAAGGAGGGACCCTGCTGTGGCAGGCACTGTACAAGGCTATAATGAAAAGATAGTCCCTGCCCCAAGGGTTTACTTAACCCTTTTTAATTACTGATTCAGTTTAAGATTGCAGTCCTCACAACTTGAGTATTCTCTCTCGCTCACTCAGTCTTTTCTAAGAACAGAAAGACTAGACTGTCCTCTGGCTTATAAAATGACAAAGAATTTTTCTGTAATGCTCCTTTTTCATCACATTTTACATCAGTTGTTTCTTGTATGGGTTAGCCCTGAAACACATATATTACTCACTGAAATAAATGAAAACACATGACACGATACTATGAATTCACCCTTCCCCCAACAAAACCCAAGCCATTTGAACTGCTTTAATTTTTGCAGTTTTTGCCAATGAATTGCACAAGCTCAGGCATTGAAATTCATCCTGTGAATACAGTACGCCTTGCAGGGTGTTCATATTGCAGCACAGACACCAATGGGGTCACTACTAAACCAGAAGTGTACTCCACATATAAAGGGTTCTTTTGTGGGTTCTCAGAGACTGCAAAAATATTACTTATCTGAGGTTAACAACCTGGCTTAGCCTTAGGTTAATAATTCAAGCTTCATTCCATTCAGAATTAGGAAGTTAATATTCTACTCTTCTGAATAGAAAATTGAAGAGAATTATTATTATTTCACATCTGAAATATATTTCAGTAAAAACTCTTTACATTTGGAAATAATGAAATGGTTTTGATTTTGTTTTTTTAGAGAATGGCATGGTGTTTTCTCCTGACTTTCACTGAAAAAAATGGAAAATTTCAAAAGAAATGAAAGTTTCCATTTAGACCAAAAAAGAAATTGAAGGCTTTCTTCACTAAACAAAACAAAACTGGTTTCCATTCCTTTAAAGTCATGAGCTGCTCTACCAAACCATTACTCATCAGAATGTGTTGTTTGCCGATATTGCAAATATAAGGAATCTTCGTCTGGATGTGAAACTTGCCACAGAGAGTATTCTTTCTTTGTCTTAAACAGTATTGTTTTAAAGATACTTTTTTTAAAGTATTTTATTCTCTGTGCATTTAATTAAAACCAACTTTTCACCCATTTGAATGAGAAGCCTGAAGGGGAACAAATACGACTCCCATTTCCTATCCCTAGGGTACTTATTTTTGAAGAGTGGTTTATACTGAGACACTTCAGTCTCAGTAAAGGGATCTTGGATTTTAGAGTCTGGCTAAGAACAAAATTTTCATTAATTAAAAACAACAACAGTAACAATACCCAGTATAAACAACACTTTCTTCAGTTCACCACTGAAATGCAGCTACACCAGGAGTATACAGCATCAATATATCTCGAGTATACAGCATCAAGCTGTACCAGTGTTAAACAACAGGCTTTTGGATGCCTGGTTCAGTATTCAGTAATGTTATCAAGTTACAGTAAAGATGTATTTATTGGAGGAGGGGAAAAGATAAGGAGACAGACAGTCTCTCTTTGCTTCCCCTGCATTAACACTGCTAAGTGTACAGAGCAAGCTACAGTCCTTACTGCCACCACATTTGAACCAAGCATTGAACACACTCTAGGCCTCCGAGCAGTGCTCTGAAGCACATCTTCCAAATGTCCTCTTTTTTAGAGCAAATATTGATCAATACAAGCCATGGAAATGACAAAACGGGCTGAACAGGCTGTCCATCTGATTTGCAACATTTTTCCGCTACATCTTTGCTACCCTTCCCAAGCACTTTTACCAGGGGAAAAGTGAAATATTTACATGTTAAGAGTTATCTCTTTCAGTTCTTGAATATTTGTGGTTTTAAAAAATGAGCAGCTACAATGTCAAATGACTGCAGTTTGTGTTTTAGGGCAAGCTGCATTTCTGGCATTGTCTGGTTTATTTGTTTGACAATAAGAATGTTAAGCACAGTACAATTGCTGCTCCATTCTAACCTAACATGCTGCATACATCACATTTTACAGGCTCCCAATGCTATCAGAGGCAAACAATACAGGAACGAGTAGCTGCGTGGTTAATGAAAAGCTGTATAGTAACTCCACTGTCCATGAAGATGGCACTGGGTTATAATAAGGCCTCTAGGGCTGCCAGGAGTTCTTTCAGGTCTTCAGGCAAGTACAATTCTTGCTGCTGTTCATCTCAGCTATTTTCTTCTCCTCTTCACGTTGCTCGCTGCCAGGCTCGACACTCCTCCCCTCCCAGCAGCGCGCAAGCCATGCCCAGGTGGCAGCAGCTACCAAGGGACAGAGGGGCCAGGACCAAAGGGAAGAGTGGCAGTGGCTGGGGTAGAGGTGGTGAGACAGAAGCTAACCTACCAGTTCTTGGTCCAAGGGAATTGCCTTAAATTGCCTTCTCCCTTCTTGTGCTAGGACTGACATAAAAGGAGTTTAACTACATTGTCTCACAGGCTGTTGCACTATAAGGTTAATAAAACAGAGGGATATGCAGCCATCCCAGAATATTTTTGGCTATTTTGGAGATGACAGGCTGGGTGGGGAGCTTCTTTTCCTCCTCTTCCGATCCTTCTTTTCCTCCTCTTTTGATCCTTCTTCTATGTTTGTGTTTCTTCACACCCTGCACACATGTTCAGAGTAAGAGCTGAAAAAACAGTGAATAAATAAGTTCTGTGTATTTCTCTTTTCCTGAAATATTCTTTGCCATACATAAAAGATGATTGATTTCTTATACAATGCAATTCTCAAAGCAGCAGCAAATACGGCAATCATATTCACCTTGAAAATAGGTGTGCTTTTCTGTTATTCCTTCTAATGTAAATGGATGAATATTTTAACCTTAAAGGCAACCTGAGCCACTTTTGGAATACCCTGGTGAATAACAAAATGCATACTTACACTTTCTTCCGCATCATGATATTACTATACAAGACACAATACGTGCCATCTTCTTTCTCTGCTTAGCTTCATAGCAAAGCACTCTCAATGCTGGGAAAACCAAACTGTGAATGATTTCACTGTGCTGCACCTATTTATAAATTCCTTAGTTCATCTCATGGCAGTCAATTACATGATAGCAAAGGCTGCTCTAAACTTTGTAGGGCTATGAATCAGGCCTGATAACTTTGTGTGTAGAGGAGTGTGAGGGAACAGGGGCAGGGTGATGTTTCTAGAACTAGTACAGGTGAGCTTGGCCTCAGGACTGCTTTAGCTCATTTTGCTGCTGAAAGGCTTAACATTGGGGTTCTAGATAAGTACGGGGAAAGGGAGGAAAACAACTGATACCAGATCAGCATGTCTTTCTGAAAAACTCAGCCAGTCTTTAGCATTCTTTTTGATTTGCTGTTGCTTTCTGATGCACAGGGGAACAGACCTGGCTTTACTTCATGCTGAAAAGAGGATAGTCTTGGGAACCTGCACTTTTCCTGGTTTTTATATTCTTTCATTAAACATTACTTTTGCTAGCTGTTACGGAGGAGATACTGGACTAGATGAACTTTGGTCTCATATATTATCACTGTGTACTTGGAGGCTAGCAACAGTTCTACAATAAATGTCATGTGTATTCTATAAAGGAATTATTGTGCAAAACATGGTTTAGAATGATAAAGACTTATTTGTTATAAAAGACGCAACAGTGAAAATAACTCAGTGAAATGTTTTAAAAATCTAGTAGCTTTTCCTTAAGAATAGCCTCATTGTTATCAGTTGCCTTGAGCAATATTAAGGGCAGAAAGGTTATATACTATGTTGGATGCTGCAGGACAAATAAATAGCACATGTACAACTGGCTAATTGGAAATTAATTTGCAGAAATACATATGTACTTACTGATAAAAGCAAATAATGGAACCAGATTGACTCCAAGTAGGTATAGCTCCATTGACTTCAGTGAGCTACACTGACAGGAACCAGCTAAAGATCTGTGCCATCAGTTTCTCAGTAGTTTTATCTGATTTATATCTGTGTGTAACAGGAATAGGATCAATTTTATCCCTACCATAACTCCAAAGACTTCAAAGAAGTTTTGTGAAGTATCCAGGAGAAAATGAGATACTCCTAAGCATATATTCTTCTCAGAAATTCACTAGATTCCACTTGAAAAGCACTGTGCAACTCTGAATGTCTTTTTAATGGAGTTGTCCTACAATAAAATATGCCTGATTAAGTGCTTTAAGAAACATTATCATTAAGGCTCTGTGTCTGGTGAATATCATTCTCAAGGCTTTTCTTTCCCTGATTGTGATGAAAGGGACATAATGGTCAGTTTGTGATGAGTTCTGAATGACTGGACCTGATTTACTGTTGAATTGCTGCATTTAATATGAGCATTAAGTCACATTTTATTCTGCTACGTATTTTCTAACAAAAAAAAATATAATAAGACTTCTTGGTTTTGTTGGTGCTTATATCAAAGGAAAAATACAGGCTAAGATATCTGCACCATATGATACTCTCTACCTGAAGAGGTTGCTAACACAATTAAAGTTGTAGTATTTATCATATACCAATTAGCTTAGATAAAAACCAGGGTGAAATAAAGAATATGATTCATTGCAGTAGTCCTTGAAAATATCTTTAGACTGCCATCACAGACTACATATAAACTCTGAGATTTCCAGCTTTTAGGTTCAGATATGTACACTGCCTACCTCTTGGCTATATGTCGAACAAGGTCCCAAAATTATCACCTTCCCTCTACCATCCATATTGGTTTCCACTGAAAAGAAAATCAGTCATGCCAGCAGGAAGGAAACCACAGCATACTTCAAAAACAGGTGCCCTCATCTGGCTCATCAGAAAAACTTATTTCATCACAGAGGACTATGCTGCTGAATATGATCAGAAGCAGTCCCAGCCCTTCAACACATGTCCAGGCTATGAAAATCATCAGGAGAAGGTTCACTAGAAACATCTCAAGTAAAAAAAAATAGGTCTAGACTTTTTTTAAGTGCAGAAAAAATGTTCTTTCAAGTTTCATGTCAAGATCTATGTAAAGGTAGGTCCAGTTCGCAGTTTCCAGTCAAATTTGGAACCTGGAATTAGAAGTGCCTGACTCAAGTCCATGACTAAGATGTTCGGAGCTTTTAAATTGTATCCAATTAGTAAAGCTCCAGCTATTGCTCTAGAGACACACAATCTCTTCAGAGGTTTACATGCATACCTGAGCATGTCTTATAATCTCTTACAAGGCTATTGAAGGAGTACTAAGTAGGTAGATAAGCCAACCTTAGCCCTCAGACTTCCAGATAACTAGGGTATTAGAAAAACATTGTAGATTAATTGGAGGAATAGTTAAGAAAAAAAGAAAATTTAGAGCCGAATTCAACTCATTCTCAAGTAAACTTTTTAATTAGATCAGATAGATTATCTCTACCCATTGACTGTAACAGGGAAGGATCGAAGGCTGTGCAATCCTTCCTCCCCATGCCACACTCCAAACAGCCACAATATAATGAGTGTGTTCGTCTGTGCTAGCAGTCTCTGAAGTGGGATGTTTTGTAATGAGAAGACATAGCCTTACAGATGTCACAAAGGAAAAATGGAGCAGTGTCCCATGATTAGGGGTGCACCTTCCCAGACTGACTGTCTCTGTGCTAGACAGAAGCACTGCTTGTTTTTCCACAGACACTTGGTGCCCATGCATGCGTGTTCATTGTGCTTCCGAAGCTTTTCTCAGCAGAAGGCAGGAGAGAGACAGAACAGTGATTTTAAAGTACCCCATACCAAGAGCTTCTCAAGTTTGCAGGGAAAAATAATAATTCGACAAGGATTAAAAAGAAGAGAAAAAAAAAAGGAATGTTTCTGTCTGACAGAGTAAATTATACGTCCAGGTTTTATTCCAACAGTGGTGTGAGTCATTCCATAAAGCCAAACTGGTTAAAAATATAAACAAATTGGTCTGAGGAAAGGCTTAAACCTGATAACTGAAAATAGGAAATGGCAAGTGTTCATTATGGTGGAAGAAAATGCTTTATAAAAACATTATTTTTGTGTGTGTGTGTGTGATTTAAGGCCTATGTCTTCTGAGTTGGAGCTAATACCATCAGCACAGAATTTTCAGTCACAATGTATTTTGTTTATTCCAGTTGAAGAGCAGCTTATCAGGACAGGATCTCTAGGGAAATGCTAGTTCTTGAAAAATCAAGAAGTCTAGTTTGTGTAACATGCAAAGAAATGCTACAAGAATTAATGTTTGCTACAGTAAACCATTTGTAAATTAAAGACCAGGCCAAAATTTATAAGAAATTTTGAATGTAGTATATTAATTATAAAAATATAATATACTCTTTGAATTAAAATTATGCGCACAGCCACTGATGTAATAATTTAATAGAAATATATACTTCACTAGATTCACAAAATAATTAAGTCAAGTGGGAGAAATGGAAGCACCTGAAGCATGTGGTCAAAAATACAGTGTGCAGAACTATTTTACAAAGACAAATAATTTAATATCTGAATGTAAAGAAAAAGAAATGAAGCTACAAACGACACTTGCCATATGCCTGTAGCTTGAAATGAAAAGTTTATATAAGAGGAAAAGATTGATAATATTATTTGCTGCAGGGCTTCTTCAGAAAATTTAATGTTTTTCTGTAACTCATCAAATCCATCCATATGGTGATTTTCAATTTTTTGTTCTAATTTGACAAGCATATAAAATTTTCCAGCAGATAAGCTAAACCTTCTGAAAAGAATTTAAGCTTATTGACACTCCTCTTACTTTCCTTAGTTATCTTACACAAATCCCTTGGAAATAGACCACAAACATCAAGTATCCACGGATCCCAGCCTGAAAATTACTGTTCAATATTCAAGGTAAGTTGATTCAGTTTAGTAGGAGTAGTGGTGAAAGAGGTAATTTCTCTCAAGCTTTTAAAAAAGTTATATTTGACATTCTAAATGGAAAAGGTCTGTACAATATCATATTAAAGGTGTGAACATGGGTCAATTCTATCTGTATTATGTAGAAATATAGGGTCTGGTAATGATCTAGATAAGACATTCATGCAGGAAGTGGTGGCCTATATTAAAAAGTGAACAGCTGTGATTCCTACAATATTAGGTATTCCATGAAATAAAAATAAATACTTGCTATATAGCCTAATATGGTATATTTTTTATATATATTATACCTAATATGGTAAATATGGTAAATATGGTATTTTGGGGGCTATTAGAAACATAATCTTCTTGTTTTCAGGACTTGCACAAACTGCATTTCATTTGCTTTATTGTGTCAACCTAACTGGAGATACAGATAACGCTAAACACAACTAACGTCTCATGAATACTTCGGTGTCTTTTTGTGCACACAATTCATAGTTAGACGCACAAGTGGCTTTAATATATCTAAAACTGACCATTGACATAAAACTGCTCTGCAATTCCTTATGGTCAAAAATTGCAAATCAAAATAGAAATGAAGTGGCTGTGTTAACGTTTAAACTGCTAAAAAAGCACTTAGGTGTGAGGATGTTTTCTGCTTTCTGCTGTTTTCTGAAGTGTTTACGCTGAATATACTTCAAAAAAACTTCAATGACAAATGAGAGAAACTGAAATTAAATTCCTTTCCTCTGCTATTACACGTATTCACAATAAATGATGCAAAATATATTGTCCTAGGTGGTATGATACCAGGAAATTCCTGACCACCAAAATATCAGACAGATATGGATCTAATTGTAATAAGGGACTACCACAGATAGACAGTTTGTTGTAAAAGGTTAAGGTTACCATCTGGAACAAAGTTCCCCTGAGTCTATCTGAAGTAAATCAAAACATATTCTTCAATGACTCTTCAAATCTCTTTGACCTTATTCTGGTTTGTCAGGAAGGTTAGAAAGTTAGAAAAGGCTCTTTTTGTTTTGTAATTCAATTAAAATCAGTTTGGATAGGAATAATTCTTTTGTGGATCATAAACAAAACATATGAGAACTGAGACGAGAAATATGACCATATTGACATAATGTTGATGGAATGTTTGTTGTTAAAATATTTTAAAGAAATAGTAATTTGATTGAAAATATTAAAAATATGGGGTTTATCTTCTTTGTTCTTCTTTTTTAGGAACACATGACATCCTATTATTATTGCTCCCAACCATTTTACAGTTAGCATAAATCTGCCTCTTAAAATATGGCTGAGACTGTTATATCTATGAGCATCAGTATACAAACTAGTCTTTTATTCAGCATTTTTGTTTCATCAAGGGCAGTTAGATTATTTTTGTATATGACTAGATCTCCTTCCCTCTAAAATGCTAAAGGTCTTTCCTTTCTGATGCTTAGTACATCCACGTTCTTTAATAAACAATGGAAATGTGAACTTTCAGACCCTCATAAAATTCCCAGTTTCTGCATTCAGCTTAGATGTTCACTACATTTTAGGAGTTCTGATGCTGTATGATTGTCATGGGAGATGATTTCTGCGAGACCTATATTTTGCAATTATAGCAATGGATGGTCAGCTTCTGCTTAATAATAATAATTATAATAATGATAACGATTATGATGGTGATATAAATAAAAATAATATTAATAAAAATAATAAATATATAATATGAAGTAGGCAAAGCTCCAAGGTTTCTGATATCCAGCAAAGCAGAAATCATAGCAAAGAAATAAAATAAGGCCTGGTATATTAGAAATTGGGTTCAAAACTTCACATCATTCCCAGCAAAATATGAACTGAACTGTTCAGTAACATGAAAGTAAAAGGGAGCAGGCAATATTCACATACCAAATGTAGGCAATGAAATATCTAAATTTGGAGGCTGGTCTCTTCACAGTCCTTTACCAGCAGGGGTGACCCATATCCTGGATCTATGAGTCATATACCAAAATATTCCCATGGCTTAGAGCCATGGTGTACATACAATATGTCTTTCAGAGGTAAAGGGAGATGAGGAACAGCTCATGAGCGGAAAAAGGCAAGAATCCATTTCTCCTTAATGAGATGGATCTGGTCTCACTTGTCTGTACTGTCTTCCTGACCCCTGTGGCCAGGAATTTTAAGTACCCAGCATTGCCCTGCCAGCCTGGCTCTGCTAGTCATGTAACAGCCCTGCAAGAGCTGCAGTGAACTGCCTGCTTGATGAGCCAAGACATGGCTGGACACCCCTCTGCTATCCTCCATGAATATGGAAAGTCTTCTCCAGAGCGCAAATCAGAGAACTGGGAATATGCTCCTGCCCTGCATTTCCCTCTGGATACGCCTATTTCTTTCCATCGCCTACAGGGACACATTAGTCAGACTAGTCCCCTAATCTAGGCGCAGAGGTTAGATACCTAATGTTAGTAGCATGAATACATCACAGAATATACTCCACCAAAATGATTGTACATGTGTACCGCAATAAAAAGCAGTTTGCTAAAGCATGCCAGAATTAGGCATGAGATAGACTAAAAGACAGAAAAAGAGCTGGGAGGGAATGGCAGGGAGCTCTTCAGAATGCAGCAGTTGTGCAGTGTTTAAAGGCTTTTAAAATAAAATACCTCTTTGAGTGTCCTCCCTCAGGACTTTTAATTGAAGCCTTATGAACGAGATGACTGCAGCTGTTCCTTCGGGAATAATAATTATTGGGAGTGCCCGAGAGAATGGAGTAGAAATACTAATCCCAAAGGTGGTTAAATGAAGAAGTGGGCATGAGCCTGGGTCATAAGCAGAAAAGTGTAATGCCTGTTCCCAAAAGTGCTGCAAAAGGAATGCAGGAGGAAAACTTGTATAGTACATGAAATTTCAGCAGTATCTGCAGTATTTTGCAACATGCTATTGGTTAGAAAGTAAGGTCAGTTTATAGCTAAAGAGAACAGGACACAATAATGGCTTCCAGAGTAAATATAGTCCCAGAAATTTTAAAATGGTGGCTACACAGTTTAAGAAAAATGTAATTTTTTTTCTACAGGAAGTTTTGAAGAAGCTGCAAACATTTTCACTCTGATATGTTTTTTTCAGCGGGAACTTCCCAAGCTGCCACTAAAACCTCAGTCTTGAAAAAATGTTGTCTTGTAAAAAGAAAAATAAAATTATAATTGGTTTTTCTGATTTTTTTTAAGACATAAAGAAAACAAACAAAAAAAAGAGCTATGAAATTTTTTTTTCATTTAAAAGTACCTTATTATATTTCTTATATGACCAGAGCTTTGTTTAGACTCACAGGAATGAGCTGTGTTCAGAGAGGAAGGGAATTGTAGAGGCAAACTGTGCCCCTCCTGGGCATTTTTCCTATCTCTACTCCAAAATCTTATCTAGACAAATTCTTGTCAAGGATTCCCTTTCCCATTGTAGATCTATTTTTGATGGAAATTTCTGCTGTTGCTGCCTATTGTCTATATATTTACTTTGCTTAAGTACAGGAACACTAGGCCATCCTTCATAGGCTGCCATAGGTCCAGAAATTGAGATGTCTACAGCTTGTAGAGATTGTAACTACTTTCAACACATCCATTGTAGTTCTGAGGCTTTCCTGGCATGTGCAACAAAGTTGGCGTGAGCACACACTGTAAATCCCACTCTTTGGAACGGCAGCAGATTTATTGCATTGGGATTATGTAGTCAGTCTCTGCTTGGGCAGTAGATCAAACTCTCCCTAGAAGTTTTGGGCTTGGGGACCCGGAGCTAGCCAGTGCACGCACACTCCCAACATCTATGAACTGAGATACAGAAGCTCTAGAGAGTGCATTGAATAGATTTTTTTCTCATGGAGGGAGGAGGTCTCACCTTCCCATTAAGAATCAAAAGGGGTGGAAACATATTTGCTCCCTTGTGATCTCTCAATACATCTGCCTTAAAAAAAAGGCAGATGTTTTAAGTTTGTTATTCCTTGTGACTTCTTTGACCTTCCTGTGGCTGCAGAATAGAGGGTGTTACTGATTGCTGGTCAATGATGGCTTGGTTTTGGAAGATGAAGGGCAGTATCTGTAAGGAATTTTCCTGTTAGGTTCAGTATTGGCATGTTTAAGCGTTGAATTTAAAAATCAGTAATCTTTGGTTGACAGGAATGTTTAGCTCATCATAACTTGTAACTGGTGTTCGATGTAGATTAAAGAGGTAAAAGACTAAAGGAGAAATTGGATTTTACCAGAAATAGTAGCCTGCAATATTTCCAGAAACCCACTTCAACACCTTAATTCACTCTTGAGATTAAACTGAACCCTATTTGTAGGCCAAGATACATTTAGCTCAGAAAGCTTGTTGTGAGATTGATGCTATATAAATTCTGTGCTGGACCCTGTTGCTGTATTAAGCAAGGCAATACGTGCAGGGAGAAGCAACATCTTTCATTACACCAACTGATTACTAGGGTCTCAGAGCTATAAAATGTTGCTATTGCTACATTAAACCAGCTGTTGCAGCCTGCCATTGAAATTTGTATCTGTCTCCATCTTCCCATGTGTCCCCATTAATCACAAGGTCAAAAACCCACAATGAAAACATTTCTATTAATTGAAGCTTTCTCATTTTCTGGAAAGAAAAGATGAGTTTTGTAATATGCTGGTTGTTCTTGTTTAATGGAGCATTGCTCCTTGCCTGTGCAGATGAACTGCAAAACTGGAGAGCGAGCATACATTTTCTGATTACAATGATACTGTATCACTTTCATTTAAAAAAAAAAAATAATTAAAACTTAAAAGAATAAATAGTTTCTGCCAACTGTAACGCATGCGGCATGTCTTTTAGTGTTGAGCTTGTTTCAACTCTTGGCTGCAAAGTTATTTATTTGATTAGATTCTTATGGTGTTTGGAATACGTATACATGCAGTGACTGCTTGGAAATGTGTGACAGTTCATAATGGCAAGACAGAAAGATACAGCCACATATAACCATTCACACAAACATATAAGATCAATCCATATACATTTAAATATGACTATATTTAAATATGGATATGAACTGTTTTGTTATATTATTTCTTCTATGGATCTATTCTTACTAACTTATCCAAATTCCATGCAATCCTAGCTCAAGAATTAGATTCTTAGTATTTACTGTAATGGTTCCCCTTTTCACCCTGCCATAGCACAAAAGTGTCCTTGGCGATCTATAGCCAACTTAATAAAACTCTAAAAATAGCAGTAAATATTGGGGGAAGCATCATACAGCACAAGACTAAGAGAAGGAAATGATTGCACTGACTACTTCAGAAATACAGCCTTTCTCTTGGACTCTGACACATCCAAAACTTAGAGAAGGCTCATTTTTGCAGACAGAGTTATTGCAAAGTCTCTACAAGATTTTGGCACTGAGTCTGGGAAAATAGCATAAAAGGCAGTAGTGAAAAGGTGCAGCAGGTGATGATGCCGCTCAAAATTCCAGTGGCAAATGCTTCTGCCCAAAGACTTCAAGCTTGGTTGCTACATTTACAACCTTTGAAGACGAGGTAGTTGAGCCAAATACAGGAGAAGGAAGAAAGTATTTAGCCCTGGGAGAAGCACTCCAACTGGGCTGTGGCACAAGAGTAAAAACAGGAGGCAAACAAATGAACTACAGCTATATCTGGAAAACTGGTAAAAGAGTCACACAATTAGATATGGGTTTGGTAAACAATTGTAAGAGAAAAGGATGTATAAGGTGTGAATATCAGTGGATATAAGGAGGGAGATCTCAGTTAATTGGCTTTCTTTTGCTTTTTAGTCTCTTCCCTCAAAGAATACAAAATAATACACTGCAGAGTAGGAACCAGATAAATGGATGCATGAAAAACAACAGAGATAAATACAGCCCCAGTGGAACTCCACTGAGATTACTGGAATTATTCGAAGGTATGAGCTCGGGTCATAATTTCATATTTATGTTAAAACCTTGAAGATTATTATAAACTGTTAGACTTGAGTTTTGGAAAATCTGACAGAATCCTTTGTACAAGCCCTTCAAATCCCACACTTGGCATATTGTTTATGTCTTGGGTACTAAAGCATAAGTTTAGAAAGCACAAAGCATAGGTGATTGATGTTAGTTTTGTCACTGTACTTATTACTGGAATGTTCTAAAATATAACTATAGTAAAGGTGATACATGAATAAACCAGAATAGAATAGACACTACATTATAGAAAAAAACCCTCAGTTTTATTGCTCTACAACCACAGATTTTGGATAGTTTTAAGAATGGTAAGTCTAATTTCCTGCTCATTTTCTTCTTTGTGCAATCTTTTTAGTTTTGCTTTGTTTTTCCTGAAAATTGCCCAATCATTTGCACATCCAAAACCAGTGTACACCATTTCAAGAAATTTCACATCTGTAATTTTGTAACCATCGTAACACTGCATTAAAGAGCAGCAGGAATAATGTATTTTCCTACTCCTAGCTGGTATCACTCTTGAAAGAATACAGAAATGTCAGTGCCTGCTTGTATTTTACTCTTGAAACGCAAACAAGACAATGGAGCTATGTCAAAAGTGAAAGATGAGAATTTAATAGCTGTCCAGGGGTGTGCAAATTAAAGCTGCAGACTGAATAGCAATTTATGGGGCACAAAACCCAACAGAGAACGAGTAGACAACAGGCCTGGGGAATTGTTGGACAAGACACAACTGTCAAATGTGAGTTTAGCTACCTGCACCTTAGCTGCAGCTGCAGCATGAAATGGGCAGGGCAGAGTGGCAAATGTAAATGCCTCTGACTTCAGAGCATGCATAAAATGGTGCTGGGTAGTTTGGAGGAGTGCTGAGCCATATGCTGAGGTAGAAGTCAACTGTAGAAAGATTCACCCTTAATGTGCTCTCTGCCAAATACAGTACTGTTTTCCCTTTTACCTATTGCAAAATATTGTAATATCTTCAGATTTATTTACTGAAATTGCCATTTTTCAACAACAACAAAACACCTTTTTCTAAGCCAGTGGAATTTTGGATGAATAGGGACCTCCTTCCTTTTCAAAGGCCACAGATTTAGCTGTCAGTCAAGGAGAAAGGTACCTCCCAATCTCCAGAACTGAATGAGGTCTGAGGACAGGCTGATGGCTTCAAGGAAAGGACTGGACTTAGTGAAAGAGGCTGAAGTGAAGAGGTCAGAGTTACGATGCCGAATGCTAGAAACATAAAGTTGCTAGTAGCTCTGTTAGAGACAACTCCATGGGCAGATTGACTGTGGAGGTGAGGAGCTGTGGGGCTGTAGCCCACAACCCTTTGGTAAGCCCATTGCTTCCGATTGACTTCTCAGAGGAGCAGCTGCACCCATGCCCAGCATCCCTCCATTCTGTCCTCCACACTACAGGGAGTGTTTTATAGCTGAGGCAAATTATCTGCCTTAATCATAACAGGCCGAATGCTCCAGCAACTTGCCCTTGAATGGAAGGTGAATTTAAAGAAAATAACTAAAAAGAAAGAAAAACCTGAGTGAAGCTGCAAATGTGTATTTTGCTTAGGAATCTACTCAGTTTGAAAGTCGGCAAACACCTCATAACAACTTGGTTACTGACTGAAAATAGAAAAAATCCAG
Organism: Aptenodytes forsteri; assembly: GCF_000699145.1. Taxonomy (NCBI): domain Eukaryota; kingdom Metazoa; phylum Chordata; class Aves; order Sphenisciformes; family Spheniscidae; genus Aptenodytes; species Aptenodytes forsteri. The sequence continues at coordinate 6,305,278 of NW_008796222.1, read as the reverse complement.
TTTGATTTAGGTTAGTGGAGCACCAATGACTCATGGCATTAGTCAGCCATGTACATTCCAGCAGAAATCAAACCTAGTAGCTAGAAATAATACCAAAATTGAGTATCTTCATAGGATTTGAAGGATTCAATGCATTTTTGTCTCAGCAGAGAATATTATACTCTGGCTTCTCAATTCACAGGAGTTTTTCACGAGCTTCAAAACCCTGGAAAAGATAGCTAGGCTGCAAAACAATCTGTGCTTACATTTCTAGCTAAATCCATTGTGCATGTACTAATAAGTTTCCTTAAAACTGGATAGTAGGCTTAAACTAGAATAGCTTACAGCTGACAACATTCAAATATTGACACCCCCAAATATTGTTGTTATTATTTACCATTTGCATAAAGCATGGCAGGCTAGACACTAGAGGTTTTAAGAGAGACACAGGAAAATCTTTAGCCAGTGGAAACTCATCCAGAAGATGACCATGCTCTACAGTGCAAAGTTTGCCCTGTTGTCCACGCACAATATGGGTGCCAAAAGCACCTTCAATGCAGGTCCTCAGTTATCGGGTATGCTGACTTATTGCAGTTGCAGATCTGCACCAAAATTTTTTGCTGCTGTGGCGAGTCTTGTTAAAACTTAGAAAAGCATTTGCAAGAATAGGCTTCAAAATAATAAAAAAGATCTAGGAGAAATTGCATTTCAGGCAAATGGAGAAGGCATAAGGAACCAAGAGGATAAGCAAAAGCATGAAATAAAGCTGTCAGGTCAATGTGGCATAGAACTGATCATTGTTATTTCTTTTCCTACATTTGCTTTGATACTGAATTCATAATTCTAGGTACCTGAAAAACTGTAGGAGAAAAGTCCTTTGCAAAACAGTCTAAAAAAAGGAGAGGCAGCAGAGAGTGTTACCGTAAAACTATAGAGAATTTAGTGCTAGACCTCAAGATATCATTAGAGCCCCTTTACAACCCTGAATTAGCCTGAAGGGAGAATTCCTTTCAGATGTACTTACAGTTTGAGAGTAAAATCTTAATCATTCTACAGTGTATGATATTTAGTGCACTAGGAAGTGTTTGCAGTTATGCATGTCCCTCTCATCTGCATAAAGAAATGACTATTTCTAACACGATGCCCCTGGCTGAAGAAGGCTAGAGGAATACAGTGTAATATCAGCCACACAAGAATGACTACATCTGTAGTCAGTACACACCGAGTGTAAACTCAATCAGAGTTTTGATGAGAAGTTGAGTATTTATACATTAATGCAATAATTTTAACTCTTAATCATATGTTTTGATGACAGCTGAATTTCTCAGGCTCTCTATCCATATACACAAACACACATACATATGCAGTCTCACAGATGTTATTTTATTTAGTTCTAAAACTTGATGTTTAATGTGTATTAGTGGAAATTAATTAATTTTTAGTTGCCACTATTTTCCTTCATTTTTACCATGAAAATGGCAGAGTTGACATATGTCGTGGTATGAGGTCTATTTGCTTTTTTAGGGATGCTCCTCTGAAAACTGTTTTGAAGTGCATTTTTCAACAGAACAGTAGGGTTTTATTAATAACATTAGTCTATTTTAAGGTCCTCTTGGTGTATGCAAATTTACTATTGTAATTAATCTAAGCAAAATGCTTGATGGTCTCTAAGTCAGAGACTAGAACTGAGAACAAAAAGATTCTTGTAAAACTAAAACGTTGTGTCTGATTTTTTTTATGGGTTTTTTTTGGTAAATAAATTTAAAAATACCTTGTATGGGCAATGTTTGAACGGAAAATATTTACAATAAGAAGATGCATGAGAGATGCAGGTTTTCAAAAAACTTTATTGTCTCAGTATGATTTCTGAATTTGATATAATTCCATTTTGGTTTAATACCCCCTTATGAAGACATAGCAGAACATAAGAAGTTTGAAAACTGTTGTATGCTTTGAATAATTTTTGCATTGCCAGAAGCACGGTAGATACGTTACGGTCTTCTCTGGTAAGGAATGTGCAGCTGCTCCAGAAATAGAGTAAAAACTACATGGCAAACCCGGTTGCTTCATGGAAATGCTAATGATAGCCAGAACTAAAGTGTTTCATACATTAAAACGTATGAAAGATTTTTGTGTTAGCAGAAACATTAGTAAAGATGCGGTTATAGTAGCAGAAGCTTTCCTTTGGCAGGTTTGTTTTTTTTAATCTCATGTCAGTTGTATCTCAGCCAGGGTTTGCCTGAGGAAGCCACGGTGTATCAATCAATTAGGTCTAAGGTGCTGTTCATGCAGCTTCAAAATTGATGTGACCTTTTGACTTCTAGAAATGCAATAGCAAATGGCCTGAAATGTGTATGCTTACCTGGACAGGTCCACTGTGTGAATGAACTCACGTTTTCCATTGGTAGTGATGAATTTAAAAGGGTGAGGGTAAAATAAAATAATAAAATAAAATAAAATAAAATAAAATAAAATAAAAGGAAGGGTTCACTCTTGAGCAATAATAGATTCCTCATATAGAAAAATGTTTTTAATAATTTCAGCAGAAAATTAAGAAATTTTACATATGCATATAATTCTGTTCATTATGTTAATACATATGTTCCATGAACAACAACTACAGAAAATCAAGAAATAAAATAGTGGTTTTGAAAAATTGTGTCTTTGAAAATAATAAAAATTTTGAAAATAAACAAAGAAGGCTATGGCAAAACTACAAAATCTAGGAACCTGAATTTTGCAAAAGCAACAGTGTACTTGAAAAACCTCAATTTCTTGTTTTGTCCCAGTAGTCTATTTACCAATGCACTGGTTTATTTTACTTTGAACATTAATCTTCTCCTTTTATTCTTCTTTGGTGGTGTGCTATTGTCCTTTCCAGAGCTTCATACCACGCTCTGTTCTGGGTAGTTCTTGCTTGGAGCAATTTGTGTCTGTAAAGCAGAAGAACTTTGGTGTTCACTTCCTGAGCTTTTATTTTAGGGCTAGGAGTTGTCATAGGTGCAGACGACAGTGATTTTTTGTTATGTTGTTCTTGAGTTTTGACAAGTTAAAACAAGTAAGAGTGTTTCATTCAATTTGTATAAATGACTGACAGTAACAGGATTACACTGATATGATTTTAAAGCCAGTCTGTACTAGTTGTATAGCTGTAATTTGAAGCGACTTACTGCTACTTCGATATCATTGCATTATACCCTAATATAGCACCTTCTAATTTATGACTGCTGTGTTAGGCCAACAGCCATTGACTTATTAATGTAAAAAATTTTCAACTCCTCGTATTTGTGCCATATCATCAGCTGATGCTGTTATCACTGTTGGCTCTTTGTCAAGCACTAATGTTTTGTTAATGAACAAGAAATAAGAGGCCGGAACATAGTATTGGTATATTAGAAAAACAGTGCTGACTTCTTACACCAGCAGAAAAACTGTGCTCAGAATGCCTTGTATTATAGTTGTTGGGATCGCATTTATTTATTCTGGTGAGGATCTGGTCCCAATCAGTACTGCCTTCACAGGGCCACAGCTGCAACTTGTAGAAGACATTATTTTAGAGAATAATTATGCCCCTCTATCATTTATTAATTTTAAAAGGTATTTCATTTGTGATCATTATGAAAAAAACACATCTAGAAGGATTTAAAGGTTTAGCACCTGTAAAGAATTTTTAAGCACATGTTAACTTTTAGCAGATCTGTCCCCTTTATCTTTCCTAGGAGTGAAAGCCCATGCTTAAAATTTCCTTTGAATCTGACCACAACAAAAATAGATTAAGGGCTAATTGTGATGCAAGATTTTTCAACTGCATTTCCCTGGAGAAATTTCTGTTTAGTTGATGTCTGGTTTCAAGATATATCCATCAGAATGATTCTTTTGTGTTTTGGGTTGTTGTTTTTTTTTTTTCCCATTGGTGTATGTGGAGGTCCTGAGACATGAAGACACAGAGAACTGGAATTTATCCTGACCCAGGGACTGCACACAGGAATTTTCATCAACAAGATCAGTCAAAGAGAATAAGGGAAATGTGAGAGTGGGAAAAACACAGCACACAAAGTATAAGATAATGACACAGAACCCTAGTTATTGGCACGTAAAGCTAAACTTTGCACAGTAAATGAACAAATATGATCTATTTTTTATCTATAGCTTCAATTAACTATTTCTCAGTGGGATATGGTGTATAGATCTAAGTTAACTTTGTTTCCTATGTGCTTTCAAGATATTTCTGCCACTAAAATGATAAATGGTTTTAAGAAAAATAACTTGTCTTGCACCAATAAGAGTTCTAATAGCAAAATTGACAGAAATTGATATTCTTATATGCTGTAATGATGCAACTTATTGTTTCTCTATATCTATGAAGATCTATCAGTTACACTATATCAAATAGATATTTAGATATTGAAGTTTATAATTGTCAGTATAATTACATCTGAGTAAGTGGGTTTATTAAAGTTAGAAGTGGATGTATGATCAGACCTAGAATTTGGACCTTTGTGTATGTTTGCAGAAAAACTTTGTCTTTAAACCAGAAGAAACCTCTTTGTGCTGAAAACATAATTCAGTATTTCTATATTCACCACTTAGGGATGGAAGACATACATCAGGTCTCATTCATTTCCATACCAACAGACTATTATAATTCTGCTAAAATGCAGTATAAACAATAACAACCCAGAACAATTCACATTGAGGAGGCAAGGTATTAAACCATTTGCCAATGTTCAATTTTTATTTATGTTTGAAATTATGAAGCTATCATTAAGAACACCGCTGTGTCATGGAAATATGTGCAGGCTTCATTTTCATGTGATGTGTGTCCAAGACACATACAAGGGAGAAAAGTTGAATAACTATTCTCTCAACCAAACAAATGTATGACAAAAGTGGAGCTGGGAGGAGGTGCTAATATGTCTTTGGTTTTGGAGGAATGACAAATCACTGAAATAAAAGCCAAGATGCTGGAGCCACAAAATCACACAAGAAGCTTAACTGACCAAGCAAGTTCTGGGAAAACAAGGTGGAATGAACAAGAAGGGGATGAGAAAGATGATTAACAAGGTAATCAGCCATGACTAGAGAAAGTAGGCTGACTTAAAAATGTTCTCTAAGTATTTTGATCCCAGCCCAAAGTGATAACAAAACTTCAGACAGAAAATGTATGTAGGAAAAACTTTTGGTTATTGCAATTATTTTTTTGTTATTTGTTACGTGCTGTGCTACTAAAAGAGAAACAGCATTCCTGTGCATCATTTCATCTGTTTTTACCTTTCTCCTGACCAAGAAGGTATAAACCAGAAGAATAGGTACCACTGGTAGGCTGGGAAGTTTTCAAGAGATGAGCAGTTTCTGGGACCAGAGAGTTAGTCATATATTGAGGCTAAGGAATCAGGATATTCTGTCTCTCAAGTGATATGAGATCCCCACCAAAACCTCATGCCTGTGGGTTCAAAGCCAAAACCATTATCTGAGTTCCTCTTTGTTGCAGTGAACTGAGATTTGCATTTGTGTGAATTCAGAGTAGCTGCCTGAATTTGCTTTAGTGGGATCTTAATAAAATTTATCATTAAAATGGATATGTAGGGAGTTAGCAAGCCCTTTGGTGATCAAAGAGTCATCACAATTTGCAGGGAATTGCATAGTGTCTTTGAAACTCACAGAATACATGAGGATTAAATAAAAGTAATTGCTTTTTTGCTATGTCATTTTGCTTTAGGTAAGGAAGCCTTGGTACCTGTCAACAGCCGTTCTTCACCACCAGCTCAGCATTGGCAGCTTGTCCGTTCCCAGGGTTTAGTTAGGACTGTGGGCTGAATCTTTAGAAATATTTTCCCTCTGTTGCTGCATATTCTGTGTATCTGTGTGTGTATGTGCAAGAGGTAGGGGATGAGATGAGTAGGGCAGGGATGGAAGCTGTCTTAGCTTTGTTTTTCTTTTGCTTTGAGTTTTGACGTGACCGATGTGGCAGGAGAACGCCTACCTGCTTGGGCTGGGAACTATGTAGCCAAATGACTTTCCAAAGAAGGGAAGAGACTGCGAACGTCCAAGAAAGTGAGTGTTTGAGTGTATTATTACAATTGTTTACAACTGAAAGTTACAAGGGCAATAGGAAAAGATGGCCAAAAGAAACAAAAAGAAGGGAAAAAAAAAAGAAAAAAAAGAAGAAAAAAAAATCTCTGAGTTTCTCAAAATTTCCTGCAAGCTTAAGACTATTTTAGCACTTAATTACAATCCTTTTATCTCTACTGCACCACTTATTTATCCTAGAAGGGACACATTACTACTTTGGCCCTTTAAAAAGTTATTTCTTTAAAAGTATTTGTAGCAGCAAGTACATTGAAATATGTTGCCTTTTAATCACTCCAAGAGCCTTTTTGCACACATACATTGAGTTAGGGATCTTGACTCCTCACCCCAAACAAACCTGAACCTTTGGTAAAACGTGGGTAGCAGAGGGCTTAATGATTTGGTACTACAGTTATTTTAGCAAGTGTCAGTCAGATAATATATATTTTTCAGGATGGGTGCGCTACCACAGACAAAACAATAAGAAATATCTGTAAGCCAGCTATTACTCTCCAGGGTGAGAGATGATATGTCAAACCCTCTAAAAGCGGAAATCTGTGCGGTTCCCCCCATGTCAGGAGAGGTAGTTTCCCAGACTAAAGCTGTTATTTGGCATCCTTGCCATTTGACATGCTTGCCATTCAAACTGGCAAGCTTGAAGTATGATCGTCGTTTCCGAGTCCAGGACAGGGGTCAGCCTCTCACCCTTTGGGACATGAGTGTTTTGGTTCAGGTCTTCCGAGCTGAAAAGTTTGCAACCTTTGTTCCAGGCTCTTATTTTTTCAGAGATAAATCAGTGATTTTGGAACTGCTGCCAAGTACCTCGTTAATCTCATTGTTAACATCCCCTGGCCTCCAGTCTGAGTCTTGGACGGTACCCTCTGATCTATTCTTTGTTCCCCCAGGGAATTTCTAAAAATATCAGAGGAGAAAGCAATGCCTTAGTGAAGCACTATGTCCTGAAGTATATTGAGGACTAGGGCGTCATCAAGAGTCTTGCGTATGATTAATTCTCCTCTGCAATTTATGAAGAGAGCAATTCCTGAACCAAAGGTATGTAAACACACCAAAAAGCAAACAAAATGAACTACAGGGAACAACATAATGAACATGAAATTTTAATGGATAGTGTCTCCTCTCTACTTAAATATGGGACTGGGAAGAAATGACACTACAGTTTATAAGCTGCAAACCCCAAAATGCTTCTTGCTTGTAATCAAATCTTGTAATCAAATATATGAGCAAAGTGACAGGAAATTCTTAAACAATTCTGTTTTTATTTACTTATTCAGACTGATGTAATCCTGGTATAAGCCTGATTATTTAAAAGAAACTACTTGAGCAAATGCAGAAAATGTTTTGAACAAAGTTGTCTTAGAAAGGAGACATTTATTTTATACTCTCTATTTCTATGACTTGGTGAAGGAAGACAAGTATGAAAGCAGGGTAATGGAGGCAAAAGAGATCACAGAGTAAAGTTAATAGAAATTATGACTGGAACATCAAAGATTTTCTGGGGCTTGCCCTTGTGGTAGCCACATAGATTCTCAGAATACATGTGTTAATGGACAGTCAGCAAACCTTTTTGCAATGTACTTAATTTGTGACATGGTAGTGGCCCATAGGGAAAAAAAAAAGCCCCAGGAGGCTTTGACACAATTGATGGTATAGAAAATAATTCATGAAATAATTGCATGGAATCATACATGACCAAATCACTGCAAAACATTTTGAAAGATGTTCCTCATCTGTGTAACCATGTCTGGTGATTATGCACAAAGGCATCTTGAGCTACAAACTTCTCACTTATTCTTTCAAGGTGCAAGTTCTGCTTTTATGACCTCTAGAATTTGATTAATAGCAAATTCAGACTTCTTTTTGTAGCCTAGTCCTCAAGCAGTTATACAGGCGTACTTACTAAAAGTATAAGACATCTTTGAAATTCCATTCTGCCTTTCAGTACTACAGTGTTCAGAAAAACTGAACTTTACTGCACCTATGGTTGTTGATCAAGGATTTCACAGTTTTGTACTAGGTACTTTTGATTTGTGAACTCTGGGAAAACAAAATAAAGCAAAGAAACCAGCTACGTTTTCCTTAACTGGCAGTAATTTTGTAAAGGAAAACTTCTGTCTCCTATTGTTTACAAGTTACAATTCTGCAAGGATAAGTTAGCAAATGAGTACAAGACTTTCTTTCTCTTTTTTTAAGGCTTGATAAAACCCCCTTTTTTTTTCCTTCTATGACTACATTTGCAATAACATCTGAGTCTTTGGACTTATGCAAAGTTTATATTCTATGACATGGCACTTGGTAACAAATTCTGTTCACACAAAAAATAGCACTTCAGCTGTAATCAGTGCTTAAAAAATTATGAGCAGTTTGTGTAAACCTCTCTTTTTTGGCACTACTAGAAGTCAGCTGTGATTTCAGAGTATAATAAATGCATTTGGTTGAATTCCCATGTTGTGCTGTGAGGAGAGCTTATCTTTGGCTCATTTAGATTCTGAAGACTCTGTCCAGTGTCCAGATGCACTTTTAAAATGTAGTTAAGAGAATAATTACTGAATATATTGAAGAGCCGTTCCCATTTTTTTCAGTTTATGCCCAGTAGATTTCACAATTGGCACAATTACTGCAAACTCATTTGGCAAAGAGCCATTATCTTCAACGGGAATAATGCCTACTACACTCATTCTCAGTCTTATCCATTATTAACAATGTACATTTAATAACTTGCAACTAATGGTCTCCAAAGCAGTCCCGAAATTACTTATGCTGCTTCTCACAGTGTTTGAAACAAGTTAACAGATTCTGTAGCATGCAAAGGCAGAAATATAGCAATCAGTGTAATAACATTGATGGCGTTTGCTGTATCTGTTCAGGAATAAGCATGACTGAATAAAGCTGTAGCAAGAAGAAATAATAAGTAGGAACAAGCTAGTCCTTCCAGTTACTGACTACCTAAGGCAAAAATCTGCAGTGACACTGAATTGAGTATGTGCTGTGTGGCACAGAGAATCCTTCTTCTTACCAACAAATTCTTTTGTCATAGTATTGCCAGAGAAATCTAAAATGGTGGAGGTGGGTAGGTAAGATGTGAAATCTTACTTAAAGACCAAATTTAAATGTGGATAATTTTCTCAATGCAAAAGTCAGTCAGACTGCTTCAGAACAGAAACATTTGCATGGAAACTGTCCAAAAAACTATTTAAAATTTAACTCCAGATTGTTGAAGTATTTCCGATCTTTGGAAAAGCTAAGGTGAATTCCAGTTTCATAACCAATTAAATAATCAGTAAAATGTTCTTTGTCACATTTTTTGTTAGAAACATATCTTAAACCCCCATGTAAAATGTTCTTGTTCACATTTTTTGTTAGAAACATATCTTAAACCCCCATGTTACTCATTAAGATTTTTGTTAGATTAAAGCCATTGGATCCCTCTGACCTTTGGCCAGTGTGACTTCTTGACTAATTCCTAGTATTTTTGTGAAAGCAATTTGAACAAAACATTTCTATGGAAATACTTTTGCCAGAAAAGAAAATGGCTTATTGCATTATTGAAAATAGAAGGGAGCCATTCACTAAGATCAAAGACCTTTTATTCCTGTGAAAATTGCCTGCGAGCACACGAGAATCCATGAAAATTCAAAGCAACATGCCAACTTTTTGTTTTCATGGCAAATAAAAAAAATATATTTCCTTTGTTTTTTCCCAAAAAGCAAGAATTTTCTTCACAATTATATGCTGGCAATTAGATGGGTGGAAGATTGCAGCTGAGCATTCCCTATACAGTATGCTGATAGTGACACCGTCTATCTTCCACCTGCAAAGCAATGCAGGAGAGTTCATGCAGCTCTCCAGAATGTCTATGCAAAGATTCTTGACAAAAGCAAATCCACTCCTAGTCCATTGCTGCTCATAAAACAGACATATATTAACAGTATGGCATGAAATTCTGAAAAATATTGTATTGTGGGTGCAGTGGATGGAAGCACATAAATAATCACCTTTTTCTTCTTGTGTGGTTCCATTTGTGTTGGTTGTTTTATTGTTATTACCTTCTCTAGTCAGTGCCGCGCTCTCTATCAATGTATGAATAAGAATATGGAACAAGATTTCCTTGAAAAGGAATAGATTTATTCTTATTTAGACAAGAATCTTCATGAAAGATAGGAAAGTAAATGCAGATAACTTGCCATCTCTGCCATTTTGTACAGTCTCTTATTTTAGCCAGGCTGCTGAAGGAATGTGTGAAAAATAACATCCCAATTGTTGGCATTCTCATCAGAAAATTGGTCCTTAGTACCTAGAATGAATACAAATATTAGCTCTTTGCAAAGCATTATAATTTTCAGGCAATTATACTAGTGCACTGCACTTTGATGCTTCCATTATTCTAATTTTCTTGGCTGGTGACTACCCCGTTGCTTCCATTATGTCCTGCCTGAATTTGTAGTGAAGGGCAGCCAACAAGACCACTAAACGAGAAGCTTTGCAACTCCTACTCCAGTGCTAAGGCAGGAACTGTGTGTTCGAGTTAATTGTATCTCAGGGATGCTTTTAAGGAGAGGAGTATTATCTCCTTACACTCTGGTTAACCCTCCTACCTCCATTGCCATTACAAGGCTAACTCCATTCTGCATCTGCTCGAAGACAGCATCCTCGAGATCTCAGGCATACTTGTTGCACTACAGAGTGGGCTGATACAATTTTCCCAACTCTGGGTGGTGGGGAACGGGCTGCAGATCTCTGCTCCAGCCGTGATTATGCAGCCAGTCCTGCGGTACAGAGACCCGAACAGGCCTGTTAAAGTTTTCTCTCTGAGTTTGGAGGTCACGCAGCTGGTTTCTTTCCCACTTACTCTTACAGCTAAGCCCGAACCTCTCTTCCTCTGTACCACCACACAAGGCAGGTACAGACTGCCAGCCTTGCACAGCACCCACCAGGCAGGTTTTCCTGGAACTTGAGGCACAGAGTGGGGAAATTCTGTGGCACTGAGATGCAGCTGAAGTCTCTGCCGGGAGCAGCGTCCTCTCATCTGCAGCTGCTCACATACCCACAGCAGGGCAACAGACTATACACTCTTTTCGCCAGTGGGCAGCGTGCAGAGCCACTTAGAAAGCCAGCCTTCCTAACTGAGAGCGTGCATCTGCGTGAAACTTCACTGCTCCTCTCCCGACAGGCTTAAGGATTTAAATCTTCCTGGAAAAAAAAAGTGGTCTGCTAAGTTTAGTAGGCCAGGCCAGGCCACCCAAAGTCACTTCATCACTTCCTAGCTGATGAGATGCAAAAGACAGGAACCGTATCCTTTCTGTAGGTTCATTCCCCAGCAAACCTGCTAATGAATTAGTGTGATACACCACGGAGAAGCCAACATAATAATTCAAGCAGAATACCAGTTTTTACAGGTGATCTTTTTTTTTTCCTTCCAATGTCTTAGTGATTTAAATCTTGGTTCTGAATTTTCCATGTATGCTAACGGCATAAACTGAAGCCAGTTCTGCTGTATTTCAAAGAACACTGTGGGAGCTTGGATTTTCTAGTTCCTGGAACTCTGCGATTCTTCAAAAATTTCTTCAAAAATTGTTTCTCAGGAAAGAAAATCGGCTACACGGAAAGTCAAGTCTCTATGATTCAAGCACTGAAGAGAGAAATAAAAAGAAGCCCAGCCAGTGCTTTTGGGCTTGTTGTTTCTTTGTTTGCATTGAATTGCCATGATTCTTAAGCCAAATTCATGACTTCTGCAGACCAAATTCAAGGGTTTGGCTTCTGTTTTTAAAATTGCAAAGGTTGCCTATACTTCCAGGGCCTTTCGAAGGGATTCAGAGGAGCAGGTGATGCTTGGCTGTGACTGTTGACCCCTGAGTAACCCGATGTCTGTATCTGAAAGTGTCTCCTTGTGATATCTGAATGAGTTTACGATTTTCCATAAACAATTTCTCCCCTTTCTGCTTCTAACCTAATGCCTTCAAGAATATTTCTTTTCTTTTTTTTTTTTTTTTTAATTTCTAAAGATGTAACGGACTTTTTAATGGATCATCATGTCAGCTTCCCTAGGCACAGTGATCCCATAAAGCTAAGAGATACATGATTAAATTAGGAGCTTAACTACACCTCAGTGTCAGGCTCTGAAGAAAATAACAGTAAATTACATAAAATGGTCAATATAATCTATACCACCCGATGCAGTATGTGACATCCTCAAGCAGCATGCATTAACTTTTTAATGCCATCCACTGATTGCATTATAAATCACATATTTTTCTATCAGTGACGAGAAAAGCCTATCCAAAAGGTCATCAACTCCAGGGTTTTTAGAAGGACTCTCTAATTGGTTTCTGAGAAATTCACAGGTCATTTTGCATGGTGTTTCCAGACTTATTTACAAGCCTGTTAAAATTAGCCTACACTCTGTTTGTTTTTCTTCTTTTATTTTCCCTCATTTTGTTTGCTTGAATATGCAGGAATGCTTGTGTGGGCTTTTGAGGAGAAGTGCTTTACTATTTTCGCAATCGTTTTGTACACCACACAGGGTACACAAGCCATACACTGAAACATACTGATTTAGCTAATTCTTTCCCTTTTTAAGGTGTTTTTTTAATTTATAATGCCTTCAGTGTTCAGTCCTGATATTGTCTGTAATGCTGTGACATTTACTAAAGTGCTACCAATAAGATTGCAAAACCCTAGGATGTATCTTTCAGTATGGACTGTGTTCACTCTCTCAGACCCATGGGAGCTACCCTGCTCTCTTCCAGCTGGGTGTCTGGTGGTCTGCAGGGGGTGGGGGGAACAATCCCTTTAAGCATAGAGGAAGGGGAAAAGAAAAAAAAAACCCACATCATTTTAATATCAGCAATTACCGGCTTTTTGTCTGACCATAACCCAACATCATATCAGCAGCTGGACTCCTTTCCTTTCTTTTTCCTCTCATTTTTCAGTGCCCTTTCTGAGACTATTCTTTCACATCAAAACTTGCAAACAGATGGGCAGCTCCAGAGCAAATTCCCCTGGGAGCTCTCTAGGTCCCTGAAGTAGCTGCTTACACCTGACTCTTCCCAGAGATGACAGGGTGCAAAATCTCTGTCTCCACAGAAGCTGTCAGGTGCAGCTTAAAGCTCCCAAAGTGACATCCTCCAGGTTCGTTCGGGGCTTTGCTGGTCAGCAGGTACTGCCCTTGTTATCCTTCAGTTTGTTCTGCCCTTTCACTCTCGGGGACTTTTACTTCATCATGTTAAGAGACGCCCAGTAAACCTTTTAAGGGGCTCCCCAAAGTATTGCCTGCGCCTTTGTACTCCTAAGCCTGTGCAGAGAATCGTAAGCTTGTTATTAGTATAATGGTCCCAAGCGCAACAAAGGCTCCCACCTGCTCCTCCATGGAAGGGCGCCTTGGCTCCATAACAATTAGCATCAATTACGGCAGGGCTGGTCGGGAACTGCGCGCCTGGCCCTCTGTGGGCTGCAGGTGCAGGATTATCTCCCTGACCTTTCGCTCCCAGAGCCCCCTCTGACAATGGGAGCAGGAGGCAGTCAGATGAGAGCCCGCACGCCTTTCAGCCTTCGTGGTGAGCATTAGCTATTCATGTCATTTACAGAGCACTGAGATTAGTCTCAGGAAAATATGCAGAGAGCAGGCTCCCTCTCCTTGGCTCCGGTTTGCCTTGCTGGGTGCTCCCATGCTTGTACATCCTCTCATTCTTCAGTATCCATGCTCTTGCTGCAGGAAAAATAAATGCATGGTAGCATCTGTGAAGGAAAACAGGGTTGTAATAATAATAGTAATAATAACAGTAGTAGTAATAAAAAAAAGAGCCCCACAGCTGGCTGGCTGAGTGGCAGACAATGGCATGCATGTAATACGCTTGGATAGACTTCTCTATTTCATTGCCTCGGCTTTTAGGTGCAAATGTGATGCCAGACCCCACTTAGTTTCAGTGTGCACTGTTACAGTCATTTGTGAAAGCAAGCAGTACAAAGCTAGACATACTGCAGATAGTATAGATAGCACCCTGTCATGACAGATAATTTTGAAGAGAGGCCAGCCAACTCTTTTTCTAACAAAACTGGTGACTTTACAAGGTAAATTATATCTGAACACAGAGGGCACAGTATCTTCAAAGTAACAAAAATTAGCTTTTTTTCTTTATGTTTAAACATCGTCCATTTTTTGTATGCCTTCAAAAAAGTAAGGGTAAGCTTTCTTCCCATGGACAAGTACTGCTCTTTATGCATTGCAAGTCCTATATATAATAAATATTTTATAAATTCAGTATTTCTTTATCCATGTACAAAACTACAGATGTACATATATCACATTATTGCCTCCTTAAAAAAATTCACCAAGTGGGGGAAACAGAGGGAGAAATCAAACAAATCAATCACAGAGAAAAAGAAAGAGTATTTTAAGCCATTGCTCATCCAGAAACCAGCGCAGAGCAGAGCTGGGAATGATCACAGAGCAGCACAGATCAGCTAGACCTGGGCTGGAAGCTGCTAAGGGAGAGAGAAACCCTTTGAGTATCCCAGTAAGACCATCCTATAGAAAGACAGGAAAAATATCCCCTAAACTTGTCTATTTGATGCGAAAGTAATTATATACTAGGAAAGCAGTGTATGGTGTCCATCTGTTTTTTGTTTTGCTTTGTTTTGTTTTGTTTTCAAAAAGTCTCTGACATTCTGCTTCTGGAAAAATAGGTTGCTTTAGGAATAGCCTGAACTGAGGCATTCGATATCACGTTGTCCATAGTTTCTTTAATTTTTGGTGTGGAAATTTGACAGGGAAAATAGAATGACTTGAAACTCTAAATGGTAAATTTGGCATCCATGATCTGAAATGTTTACATAATTTACCCCAATGATGTTACTACTTTAGGTTATATGGAGGATGACAGCAGCAAGGGATGAGGACAAGTGTTCTCAAAGAAACACTGGTTTTGGTTTAGGCGAAAGACCACAGCCCTGACCCTCTTATATATTTGTGAGTTAGATATAACCCTGCCGATATATCAGTGTAAAAATAATGTGAGTAAGAGGAGAACCAATTGTATGGTAGTTAAGTTGGATACTTCAGTTACGCATTACACTGATGATATGTCATTCTTAACAACTGATAACGTAAGGGCTTGTAATAATGTCTATTAATAATGATGTTCTTCATTATGGAGGTTTGTCTTTTATATTTAATTAGAAATCATCACCATTGCTCACAGATGGTGTGATTTCTTCAACAGAGAGAAGACACAGTAGGTCTCACTAAAGGAGGATGGACTATTCAGTCCATCATGCCAATAGCCATAGTATTTTTATAAAGCAGGAGGTGCTGTGGGATTGTAATCACGTCAGAGTAGCAAATGTTTTTAATGGCAGACGCTGTAAGAGCTTTAGATTAAAAAAAGCATAGACTTCATGCCAGCTGGAGTATTGCATGTTGAAGGAGGGAAAACACATAAGGAGGCTTATAGTTCAAACCTTCATGGTAACAAAACAGTAAAAAAAAGACACTACACTTTTCTCAACAAAAGAGACACATGAAGTGTCACAAATCTTCCTTGAAGCTAATACAGTGGCTGGGAAAGAAGGCCATATGTGAGGCCTGTTAAGGTCTTTTCTAGTAAGATTTGAGTTGGGGGAGGAGTACAGATCCTTTGTTTTTGGGAGGAGAGGGGTGATTTTGTTATATCCTTTATAGGAACTTTCAGCAACAGAAGATAGAGGTTTCCCACTGCTAGACAACATTTTGCACATATACAGAGGCATAGAAGTAATGTTTAACTGACTTGCCAAACCAATTTGGGAATAAGTAATATCAAAATAAAAAAGAGAGGGCCCTTTTTTGCTATAAATGCTATAGTCTCACTTGTAAAGGCGTGCTGGCAAATTGAAAATTACTGTATTGTGATGCATCAGCTGCCGGGAAACAGTAAAAGTGACAGAAAAATATCCCCCATTGGAGGGGCTGCTCTCCTCTGAGCGGTGCCTGCAAGGATGCCAAAAACGCTTGTCCTGCATGGATCTCATCCCCTCCTAGCCTAAATAAATAAATAAATAAATAAATAAATAAGTTCATCTTTGAGGGGAGTGTAGCTGTAAATGCAACACGGACAAAGGCTAGTTGTTGAATTACTGTTCCAAGCACAAAGAGGGAATTGAAGGGAAGGGGAAGGGAGGGGAAATCCCTCCGTGTTTATGAGCACACATCAAAGAACCACTTCTAGAAATCTGAACACTCAGCTAGGAGGAGGGGATACAAAGCCTTGATAGGAAACTTGAAACAATTCAATAAACGCCATTGTGCATACCCATTCAGTGGGTTCAAGTTACATGTTTACAGAAGCATGGGGAGGTTATGTGCCGATATTCAGTACGTGTGAATACAGGTGTGGTGGATCCAGGAAGCATGCTAAAACTGCACGGGTGTAACATCGACCAGGACGTGAAAATGTATTTTTATGTTTCCCATTTTGCTAGAGATAAATCATGGCCCCATCTTTTCATTCACTAGAGGTTTGCTTAATTAATTTTAGTTAGAACTTTTTTTTTTTAAATTTTAGTCATCCTGTCAATTGTTTTTTGTAGGAGATTAGTTAATCAAGGACTTCAGCATGTAGTCTGGGGTAAATAATGTGTGTCATTGCAGAATATATCACATAAGCTCATAAATATTAAAATTAATGGCAAAACAAAATAATTGACTTAACATGTCAATTTTTCTTCATGTATATATATTTATACACACCTAGACATATCCATATATATATGTGATATTTGTCCAGCAGATATGTAAGCATATTTTCTTTATAGCCACTTCTGCCACTGATCTTAATGAATTCAAAATGTCTTCTGCATCATGCCTTTGCACTTAGATTGGAAAGGTAGCAGCGACATTTTTTGTTATTATATGCAAAATACCATATGAATATAAAGATAAACAGTTAACAGTTTTAAACTAGAAAAGTTCTTGGGACTGTGAGCAAAGACTGCAAATTTATACTGTCTTTTTTTGGTTCTAATTAGTTACACCTATGAATACAAGGGCACCTGGATCATATTATCATCTGCAAATATGACACTGGAGGACATGAGTTTTATTCCTGTTCATTAGAGCATTAGTTTTACTCCCACTTATATTCAACCTTTTGCTATATAGAATAATACCAAAATTACACCTGGCATATAGTTTCCTTCTTTTGCTTTGAGACCTGCAGATCGAGGTAGTTTAGGATTGAAATAAGACACTCTGGTTCCAGTTACCGAAATCCATTCTTCAGCTGAGAGGAAGGAAGGAACAGGCTGTTCTTTAGTGACAAAAGGAGTTAATTTCATTGTTTTTCTTTGGTTCTGGTGTTATTAAACTTTTTCAAGGTTTTTTTTGTTGTTGTTTTTAATCAAATTCATCAGCTCCAGAAATATGTTTCATAACTAAAATAGTTCAAGAGCTTAATAAATACCACTTTTCAATAAAATTAGTGTTTTGTAACTATTTGCAAGACATGTTTATTGCTCATCATAAAAAAAAAGTCAAACTGCCCTTATTCAATGCAACTTAAATGATTATAGATTCATAGGCATAGTTTATGGCAGTAGAAATGATGCTGTTGCTCTCTCTTCTAGTGTCTATGAACATTTATGTCATATTATGACTCTAGGTACTAAATCTAACTATTGTGAGAATGTAATTATTGTCAATGGCCACAAGTGAACAATATTGTCCTCTACAAGATGGAATGCCTTTCGTTACCAGTGCCAGAGCTGCTTAAAACCTCACCTCTTGGTTGAAAGAGACTATAGGAACACTTCGTTTACAGCTGATCCTCAAGTTTCACTTCAAATTCTCAAAGCAGAACTCCATCTAAAACCACTACATTTGCCTGATTTTGTTAGAAATCTGTGAATCATTGCCCAGCATTGTGAAAATGGGTTTGAGTTCTTTTGAAAGCTTGTGGCCATTACAGTCCTTTCCTATAAATGCAGTCTGAGTCACAGACTTAAAACCTGAAATGAAATGTTTTTCCCCTGAAATGAAGTCTTAATGGATATTTTTCTATTTGATTTTCTGCAGTTTTTAGTTCACATGTATCACCTAATATCTATGCATTATCCAGTTATATAAAATGCAATCATCGGAATGGAATGCTTTATTGGAAGATACATATATGTGCATACACATATGCATATGTGTACACATATATGTATATATATATTTTTACTTGTATATGTCTGGCTGTTTGCTATGTTACAGGAGGTGGAGAAATGTTCCTTGCCCCTAGAGCAAAAGGTGAAGGTAAAGTAGCAATGCTTACTTACTTCTTGTCAAAGCCCATTCCAGATTTTCTGACCACCTTTGGGGAAGTACTATGCTCTGTAAGGATAGACCTGTAATTCATTACAGAGAATTTCTCTGTGACAATAAATCATTGCTTGATCTTGCTCTTATACCGCTTTTTCACGTGCTGTTTCACAGTGGGATATGGCTCAGCCTGAGATAGACGCCTGTGTCAGTGCTACATGTTTGGTCCAAACTATTTGTCCAAGCTCCTTCTGCAGAGAATGCAGGCCTTCCAGAAGGC
The DNA here is from genome assembly GCF_000699145.1 of Aptenodytes forsteri. Taxonomy (NCBI): domain Eukaryota; kingdom Metazoa; phylum Chordata; class Aves; order Sphenisciformes; family Spheniscidae; genus Aptenodytes; species Aptenodytes forsteri. Next base: position 6,286,658 of record NW_008796222.1, on the reverse strand, counting down.
AAGTTCTTCACCCTATCTGAGACACTAGTCATAGAGTTGGGTTGAAGCACCTTCCAGTGGTACTGACCTGTCCCCATTAACTCTACAGGAAGTTTGCAGGATTGTTGAATACGTAACCTTATGCAGTACCCTCAGAAATCCTGAACTTCAGCCATTCATTATCTTTAAAAGGGCTGGGTTAGACCTTCTGCAATATTTTGTTGCTTTTGTCTCATTGAAATCAAAGAGTCTCAGGAGTCTATGCACTCTTGAGGAACAGTACTTATGACTTTGGACTGCCTTTGACACTCTCTGAGAAATCAAAAGAGGACAGATCTTTTATGTCCCTTGTAGCCCTTGCTGCCTAGGAGACACATTGCAGAGGCTTATACTGCTTAAATTTCCTGTGTGGATAGAATTCATCACCTGTGAAACCACGTCTCCAAGCAAAGGACTTTCCTTGTTCATGAATGCCATCTCCAAGCTGATTATAGCTGAAGGTCTGTCCAATCGCAGCTCCTTTGCTGAGGTTATTACAAGTCAAGATAAGCTGTGGTCTGACCTTGCAGTGTACTTCCTCCACCAAAAAGAAAGAAAAAGAAAGAAGGAACAAGAGCTCCCAGGACAAGAAACAAAAATTGAGATGATTAGGAATCACTTTTGAGCAAGGCAAATGCTGATAGTGGAAAGAACATATTGCATCAGAAACCATATTGAAATTGAATGCATAGAATAATGTATAAATTTATTTTTCAACATATCCTTAATGAGATTTGGGTTTTTTAGAATGGAATTCAGATCTTTGCACTGATATATCAAAAATATCACCCCAGAATTTAGAACAAAACCTCTGAAAATGTGGCAATGTCCAATTTCTGGCTAATTTCATTTTACCCCTTTAATGATTGTTTACCTTAAGATCTTATCTTTATGAACATGCTTATAACTCATAACCAAACCATAACGTTTCTGCTTATTCTAATACATAGTTTTGGTTTATTAATTAATTTTGAAGTAGATTTCCAATATTTGAATTATTCCATTTTCTTTTCCAAACCCTCTCCAGCTTATCAACTCTCTTTTAAAATTATTCTAATGCACATCGGAAGTAGAGATAGTAATCTATTGATGGCCTCACTAGCCTGCATGTAGTGTAAGAAGAGCGTCCTCCTTTTGTTTGAGATTTCCTACTTCTGCAAATATATCTTATATAAGTTTATTCTCTTAGCCTTCTGTTTCCCCTGGGAAACCATCTTCAGTTAGTTATTGAGTCCTCAGCCTTCCTCTGTCTCCTTCTTCCCAAAGTTAGACTGTAAGTCAGTCACATAAGAATGCAACTTATAATTCTCTGTCCTGACAGAGTTTTCCGCTATTCAAATGTATTCCGTTTTATGTAGACTGCATGGTATATGGCATTACTTGACAGGCTCTTTTAGAGGTGCATGGCAAGAGGAGAGACATGGGCATAAACTGAAATAGCAGAGGTTTGTACTGGATACAAGGGAGAAAATCAGTGTGCAAACAGGTAAGGGTGGAAAAGGCTTACCAGAGAGGTAGTGCATGTCTATCCTCAGAGATTTTGCAGTCCTCCCTCAATAAGGCCACGAACAAGCTGGCCTGACCTCAGAGCTGACCCTACCTGGGCAGGACACTGGACTAGAGACCTCCTGAGTGTCCTTCCAACCTGAATTGTCTTCTGATTCCAGAAGGAAATGTGAAATTTACCAAAGGGAGCTGAGACAGTCTGCACAAGCTTAAACCTTTCCCTTACCAATCCTTGACCAAACGAGGATTTGATGTGGGAACCTCTGGAGTCTGCCACAGAGGTTCCTTGGCAGGGACTGGCTCAGAGGTAAACAGAAATTTCAGTCCATTTGTTCTAATCTTTCCAAAAGCATTTGGGTCATCATACTTTATGGGGAAATGGTTGTAAGAAATCTAACTCTGTTGTGTGTTATACTAGACAGAGCGCTGGAAACTTTTCCATGAATATTCATTCAAATTTGAACATTAATTCTGACCATGCTAATGACCCTGTTTTTCTAAATTTTGCCTAAAATAAGTGTGTACATTCAGATGGAAATTTTTCAATTTACAATTGCAGTTCATATAAGTTATTTGCTTATAATTATATGTTTAGCTGAAGTGAAATGCAAATCGATGTATTTTCCATTACATAACAATGACAAAGGAGCTTTTAATGGTCTGAAGAGGCTTGTGTTGGAAAGACCTTGTGTTTAAACGCAACAGACAAGAAGAGGTGACAGAAGACACTGGCATTTCACATCTTGCAGTATTATTGATGATAAAGAGAAAGACAAAAGGGAAGGATTAGGAAGCTTGAGATAATAAGTTAAATATTTGATATATGACGTCTGGTGGCAGCAAGGTGTCCATTGTAAATATCACTGTAAGAGAGACTGGTCTGTTTAAAAAGTGAGACTAACAAGGAATAGAGTTTTGCTTTTAACAGCATTAAAATGCTACTTGAAATGATGGTAATAAATGACACCTGCCTAAAACTGTTGGCCCTTTAAAGGACCTTGTCAAATAGCTTGAGCTTAGAGGATATGGTTATTGCGATGCGAGATAGAAAGATGAAATACGCAAATACATCAAAGTCACAGTCCAGTTAAAGGACTTGATTCCTTATTCTTTTTCATACATTCACATCATTGACTTGGGTGGAGATAGTTTATGTAAGAGTAAACCAGTAGAGGGAGAGTGGACAGCCATGGCCTCAGTTAAGGGCAATTGGCACATCTCTGACAACAGTGTTTGAGAACTTAAATATTGACAGTATGACTGGTGATTCTGACTCTAACCTGCCTGTGCAAGTGTGTTTGGTGATAAAAATAGATTCATGTTTATCAGCCAGAGCTGGTGTCTCCTTGTGGCACTGTTGCTCATTTTAGAGTTAGATTCATCTCACTGTACAAAGAATGTTATACATTTTAAGACAGTGATGTTTCAAGCCAACTTTCGTGTGTCTGGTTTGGATATCAAATTCCTACTACATGCTGTACATGTTGTAATAGGAACGAAATGTCTCACTATGACATATTGCTGCAATTTAGAGCACTAAGTTAAAGGTAATGACAATGTGTTTATGAAACAGCGTGGTTTCATTGTCCTTAATCCCACTCTTTCCCCTGTAGCTTACCGGACAACTTTATTTCAAAGTCAATTCAAATAGCTGCATGAACATTACTGATGCCCCTACTCGAGCTATCTCTTGGGCGAATAATAAATAGTGAAGACAATTGGGAAGCAGAGCTGCCAGGAGGAGGCTGGACTGGTGCCCTCCGCTGATGAGGTTAGGCTGTTGCACACGCGCTGCTGGTATGCCCGGGAAGGGCTGGGATGCCAAAAGGGAACACTTGTCGGCATGAACCAGTGCAACCTTCTAAAAAATCTTGGAAGCATTTAAGGCCCAGTAATTGGGCGTATTCTAGCTTGGTTTTCTTCCAAGTGGGTTCTTCTCCAACTCTTCCTAGCTTGGAAATATTAATGAATTATCCTTATTGCTGAGCAATGCATTTTCCACAGAGAGCTGTTCCAGTTGTTTTAATGCATTTGCTTCACATTCATCCACATAGGGGCTTTTTTTGCCCACTTTCCACAGCAAGTCTAGCAAACAAGCTTAGTATCTGCAAAAAAGGAGTGCTAACCTCACGCATTTATTGAAAGCACTATTCAAACTGGGGACTTAATTAAACTTGGCCAGACAGCTCATTTGATTTTTTCCATCTGTTTGCACAATGAAAGTGTATTGTTGTTGTTTGTAACTGCATAAACTTTAAAACTAAACAGTGTGCTATACACATAATAATGCCTCTTCCCTGATCCCTGACCTTTAAGAATGGAACTGGAGAAAATAGATTAAATTTTGTTCTGTTTTCAGGATTCCTGTGTCAGATGTTATGCCCATGAAATATCTGACACAAGACAGAAATAGCTCTGTGTGGCTAAGGCTAACAATGCATCATAGTTTTTGGATGGTAGGAAGTGAATGATAAGCTTAGCATGAAAGAAATAGACCAAAAGGGAATCTCTGAGGAAATACCAAGGCATTTTGAACAAATCAATAGAAGAATTTCACTTTTTCTTTATTGACAGTTTATAAAGAAGAAAACTGGAAAATGTATTTTATCAAATTATTGTTGACAAATTAGTCACTATCTCTAATCAGTATCTGCTGAGCGATGTTTTCATCCTTTGAAATTCCCCCTTAGACTCCTCTTTGCCACAGCTTCAGGTACAGATTACCCATAGGGGGAGACAGAACTAACCTCATATTATCCCTAAGTGGCCAGCTTTCTAGCTCAGTCAGTTTAGGAAAATGTATTTTATCAAATTATTGTTGACAAATTAGTCACTATCTCTAATCAGTATCTGCTGAGCGATGTTTTCATCCTTTGAAATTCCCCCTTAGACTCCTCTTTGCCACAGCTTCAGGTACAGATTACCCATAGGGGGAGACAGAACTAACCTCATATTATCCCTAAGTGGCCAGCTTTCTAGCTCAGTCAGTTTAACATACAATTTCTTCATTCACATTTGTGTTTAAAGTAACAGTAAATGCAATAGGCAACTAATTTACCAAATGCTCTCCAATAAATGCCTGAAGTTCGTTGCTTACGTTTTCAATTAATAACTACTGCTGGCTAGTTTTAGGACTTACTTAACTTAATTTTCAGGAACCCCATTTGAGATGCCTTACAGGAACACAAATTACAGAAAATGTGAAGTCTTACAAAAGAATTTTATAAAGCAGAATGCTTACGACATCACTAAAATTGAAACAACATTTAGCTGCCTAAAGACATACAATAGTTTTGTTGTGATAACAGCACTTAGGAACCCAAGCCACATAAACAAAAATCTGCAATGCTTAGCTAGTTGTCAAGGATCATAAAAGTGAAGCACCTGACCCCGTCATGGTGATTGAAAGCCCCTAGGTCTCTCTAGAAAGCTTTTGGAGAAGGTATGTACACATGAAAGCTTATAGGCTAAGGAAGCCAACAGGAAACCCTAGAAAGGGCTGCATCTGAATTACTTCCTCCTGACAGGTATTAGGTAGCCAAACCACTGGGTGAGTTCTTTTACGAGAAGACCCACGGCATAGGATCTACTCCTGCAGTGTGGTGCCACAGTGAGCAGTGCTCATGCTTTCTGAAAATGGCTGCTACGAAAAAGTGTTTATGGCTTGGGCAATAGCCTAGTTATTGGGTCACTTGTAGTGAAAGTGGAATATCTTTTTTCATTTCCTTCCTCACCGTAAAGCATTTGAAACATAGCTTTTTCCACCATGTAGAAGACTGACCTCATCAGTCGGCGTGGTGGATTAGAGTATTTTGGGAGGGAAAATCAGCATTGCTACAGATGCAGGGACATTTACTACTGCAGTGCCAGCATGCTTGGACTTAGACTCATGTAATGAGAAAATCTGAGCAAGCCATACATTGTAGGAAAAGCAATAACTGCAGGTTGTCATTTGCTTTTATTTTTATTTCAGAATAGGAAAAGGGTTAAAAATAACAGATTCAGCATGTTCTTAGCAAAAAAAAAAAAAAAAAGTGATGTGTGTCAGCATCATGTGGTAGGAAACTTCTAGGCAAAAAAAAGTGACAAGTTTCTGCCCATCTGGGAAGGAGAAGGAAAAGGAGTACTGTCATATCAGCAATTGCCAGCGGTATTTTTAAAATGCCATTATGGCAACATTTTTCTTCTGCAAGCTCATCTGTTGAAAGACTGGTTAAATAAAAAATAAAAAATGAAAAAAAAATGATTGCCAACTAGTCTGAGGGAGAAAGTGGAAGCAGAAAAGCCTGACTGGCATGCAACCATCAGAAGTTCAGATCTTGCTCTTGTTTGATTATTTCTAATCCACCCCTATAGAGAAAGAATGGCAGCTTTCAAAAGGAAAATGAGTGAACTGAAGATTGATAATTCCCAACATGATTCCAAGTTGGAGAGCTAATAAATTCATCAGATAAAAATAATTTCACAATGACAATGCTGTTGAGTTAGTACTGTAATAGCTCCAGACTGTGTTAGTGTCTGGCTCCTGAATTCTTCCAGTGAGCACATTTTATCTCCTGTTCCCCTTTCCCTTTGAACTGTTAATGAATCATTTTGGCTTGGGTTTGAGCTCTCCTGCATTTAATGTCCATCTTTGAAACATGTGGCCTAATGCATGCCTCTTTCAATTAGGTGCGATGGCAAGGCGGGCTTGAAATAAAAACATGAAATCAACTACAAGCGACATTGTAATTAGCACTGGAGCTGGCCTGCTCACTACAGCACCTTGCCTCTCCATGTTGAAGCTGTGCCTGCTACAAAACATAAAGATTAGAAGTAGGTCATACGAGTAACTCATGAATAGTTAATAACTATTTAGCTACTGTCTTGAGTAGCTGTTGGGAAAAGGGTTGGGGGGAACAACCACAAACATTAATCCATAGCAGCAAATAATCCATTGCCTCAAATGATTTCAAATGGGCCAATGGGCAGGACCCCACTTAAAAAGGTAATTTTTAAAGGAGTACTTTTCTGAAAAATGCAAATTGAGACTCCCTCGACTGAACAGTAGTTAAGAAAAACAGCTTTTATATGTGCAACACACAGGAAAAAAGAGCAGCAATATGCTTGCTTTCTGGAAAAGGCAGTTAACATTGAAACCATGAAGGTTTCCAACTTGTTATTTAGTGGTCTGTTCAATTAATGACTAACGCAAAGAATGAAACGAGAAATATGACTGCCCCACCATTTTGCAAGAAAGTAAGTTGAAAGATAACCTGTCATGTGCCATAAACATTCATCACACTTTCCCTCACCTATTGTATTTTAAATTGGTGATTAATAATACTAATACAACTGAACATAAGTGCAATGCCTGCAGTAGGTGATTGCATGAAGGATGGACTAGATACTAAATTCTGTATTCTACTCCTGCCTCTTCCACAGATTTCTCAGTCCTCTGACAAGCCATACACCGGACATGAAGGAATTTTATTGCTAAATATGCAGAAGAGAAACCAGTAATATGTACAATGGTGCACAATCAAGCTGTGTTAAAATTTTAAAAAGAGCTGACTGCCTAGCTCTTACTGAAATTACAAATTGGAAAGTGTCTGTAAAACAGAAAAAGCCATTTGCTAAAGTGAGACTGAGGTTCCTAATGAATTGTGCAGCTAAGTATCTTCAAAATTTTTGCCTGATGTCCAGAAGTTATCAGGTAGTAGGGCATGGTGTAATTCACAGCCAAGTTTACTCTGCAGTAATTTCCTTGATTACCTATGTCCTGAGTTTCTTCATCTGTAAAGTGAGTATTGCAAAACTTAACTCCCTCCTTCGCAAGTTTTTCTGAGGATTACTTAACAGTGAAGACATTAAATGCTGAATCAGACCAAGTGGTAACTCTCCCCCTAACATTTGTTAAGAGCTGCAAAAGCACTAGTACTTCCACCCTTTCCATACATAACTCATACGTATCTGTGCTGGAAAGTTACACTGAGACTAAGGGGAAAGATTCTTCTTCATGAAGTTATAGGGACACAACAGGCTTAATCTATAATCCCCCTCTCAGCTCCAGGGAATGAAGTAGAAAATCTGTAGCTGATTAGAAGTCTTTTTTTACACACGTTTTGGCCAAAGCCAGTATCTTATCCAGCTTTTCCCCTAAGCATACTTCCATCTTAAACAAAGGGAAGAAAACTCTGATGAGGATCAGACTCTGTTGTAAAAAATTCTTCTGTTTTGTTCCAATGAATATCACATTGATTTTATTGTCTTATGTCTCCGTGCTTAGAGAGACAGAGATTTCCCCCAGGTATTATTGTTATCATCCTCTCTTATGAAGTCTTTGTCAATAATTGCACCATATTTTTCCTCATGTAACATGACACTATTAACTTTTTAGGATGAAATGAAGAGAACGCCTGAAGAGATGCTATATATTTCTAGAAGATATTAAAATTGCTGCTGAATTACAGATATAACTATTTAGTTAATTATCTTAGTGAAAATAATAGCTCTGAATATTCTCTCTTTTAGACAAGAGAAAACCAGCTGTTGTTATATGAAATCAAGGAAATTGCACATTTTTAAAACCACTGTGAGATAAGTGCCACTTAGAACAGACGTAAAAGACTCTTGTTTCTGTTTTTTGTTAGGGAGCCTAGGTTGGATTTGGGGTTTGGATTTTTCTTTTTGTTTGGATTTTGTTGTTGTTTTTTACCAAAGGTAAACTGGGATTTTTCCAGTTTGGAGAAGAGACAGATGAGGGAGGATATGACAAATATTTTGAGACTGTGGAGGTGGTGGACAAGCCCTCCGATACAAAACCTGGTAGGAGCTCCCACAGCACAAGGGAGCTGAGAGAAGAAGTTAAGAGTAGTACGTCTTCCCACTATGGGTAGTGAACCTCTGGAGAGCGAGGTCCGCCGCAGGTAGCTGAGGGAGACAGGCAGGACCAGCACATTCAAACAACTGCCTTCAAGCATGGATATTAAAAGGATGAGGCAGGGGCATATGATCCTTGACACAGCAGACATGGATGCTGAGGGAGTGTCAGACAGTGGACTGCAGGAAGCAACCAGGCTCCCATGGTCTCCTCAACAACAGCTCCTATTGCCACTGCCAGAGACAGAGTATTGAGCTGGAGATACACGGATCAGCTCCAGTGGAGATTTCTTAAGTTCTTCTGTTCTTAAAAACATTTCACTTCATCCTTTAGTAAATAAGATTCTATGGAAAAGGTGGGAAAAAAAAGTTGTGTTTAGATATGGTGAGATGTGGCAAACAAGATCAAGAGAAACAGAGTATTTAAAAACATTACATGCATTTCTTAATTAGGTTTACTCTGGTATAGACATCTGTGGCTTTTGACCACAAAATTACAACACAGCCCTCTGACATGGTAAAAAATTGTGCTCCTTGTCAGATTTTACCTGTTAATATGCAGAAGGTGTTAGCTACAGCATACTCTTAATTTTATATGAGAGAGGAGAGAGGCCAGACAGCAGTAACAGCTGCAAAAACAGCCAAAACCCAGTGTGTTGGGTGGCATCTGTAAAAGCAGCCACCCAGGTCACCTTCCTTCCCATCAGCCTCAGACACACAGCCTCCCCCAATGACTCTGGAAGCACCCAAACCCCAGTTGTGCCTTATCGTTCCCAGTCACATTAATTTTGGATGACCAACCAGTAGTGGCAGATTCAACAAGCACCTTTGGCCAATTCTGGTGCTGCCTGCACTGTCATTTTGTCTCTCTCTGTTTTGTTTTAGGATCCTAGTCCTTTGATTATCCACACCGTCCCAGGGCCAAAGCAGCACTGCATGGGCCCTGGGGCAAGTACTATGCCATATGAATGTGAATGAATCTTCCCTTCCCTTCTCTTCTCTCCCCTTGCCTTCCCTCTTCTCACAGTTAAAACAGGAAATTTAGCCTGCAAAGATTCAGTCTCTCACCTCCATACATGCCAGAATATGCTCACGTGTTGAGTTTGAGCTCTGCAAGACTGCCAAGTTCAGCCTTGTCAGTGCTAACAGACAAAAATGTTACACTTGCCAGAATTCAGGCCTTTACTCCAGAGTGAAATTTCAGCATTTCGATCAACAAGCACCGATCTAGCCATAAAAATGATGAAATTCACAATGAAGATTTTTTTTTTAATGGATTTGTCCCAGGCTGGACATTTACAAGAAAATGAAAGGATTTTGGAAGGGAAGAGTGTAGGATGTTAATGGAGCATAAACAAATAGGAAAAAGGGGCTTCAGCAAAATAGATGCCCTCCCTGATCATAATCTCATTAATATATTTGAAGCTTCAAATATTTTACTGCCTAGTTTCAGAGCTGATTAGCTTTATGCAGTTGGCTTGGCAAGATATGCATTCTCCAGGTAGATGAATAGATGGAAGAGGGATTCAACTTGTTCTCCAGTGGTTTGCAATAGTGTAGCAAAACCTGCTCTGCCTCCCTGCAGCTTTTCCTGATTCATGTTCTGCCATCTATCCTGCTATTTCATTCTTATTGCGACTGGGTGGAAGGGGGGGTTTGAGAGATCCGCATGCCACCGAGGGACCATCTTGAACATTTCTTATAATGGGGGAAAACCCCTGCTTTTTCATTTGTGTAGGAAAGAGGAATAAAAAATGGCCTGAGCAAAATTGCTGGAACATGTGACATCCTGTACAGGAGTGAAATGTGCAATAACGAACTCGCTATTTTCTCCAGAAAAATGTCTAGCTAGCATCAGCACAGAAGAAATTCACAACTGAAATAAAATGGCAGAGTGCCAGACTGTGCTTCAGTGCCTAAGGCTGTTGTCAATTTTTTATTAGAGATGTCTGTGCATCCCAAAGGTCAAAGCCATTTCCAGTGACCTAGCTGTCATGAGTATATGGCGGCTCTCAGGTTTGCACAGGAGCAGCGGAAAGGCTAGTCACTGAGTAACTCTGTACAGTGTGTTGTTGCTGCCATTTCAGTCTTCTGAAATTGATGTTAAAGGATGCCTTACTTTAATAATTTTCCCATATGGTGGTCATGTATGAAGAACTGATATGCCCCTCAGTGACAGTCACTTATCATCTCACCTTGCTGTCATGATAGATCATGCTGTTTTGTTTTGTGGCAGCTGTCATATTTTTCAAGAAGCATCTGAATCCGAGTTCCCATCTTGACAAGAGTTCTTTCAAGAAGACTGTTGGATTGAAGGATTCGATATCTACCGATGAAAACCTTACTTCTGCAAAACAAGTAAAAGTGATTTCTTATCCCATTTGATGTTTTTAATAGCGGGTTGGAGAGGATGGCAATTCAAAGAAGAAAGGTAGCAAGAATGCTGTCGTTTACTAGATAACTGAGAGACCACACACATATATGACATACCAAATTAACAAAGTTAACCAAGCCAAAGTTAACTCAAACTTCCAAATGAAACTCACTCACATGTAAGAAACCCACTCTACCCTCCTGTCTTCAGCTCTTCAGTACAGCCACATTTTGCTTTTTTCTTTAAGCTCAGTATTTCAGACTGCAAAATACTTTCTGAAAGTCATCAACTACTCTCAGCTTCTGGTGAGTGTGGTAAAACTTCACATCTCTTGAAATGCCCAGAACCTCAAGGGGTCAGAACCTTTATCCCAAAAATAAAAATAGTCCGGAAGTTCAGCTCTCTGCTATGGAGTCAGAAGTACCACAGGTTTAGATTTACGGGCAATATTTCATTAAGAAAGAAATGCCAGGATTTGTCGTTGCTGTTGTTTGCTTGTTTTATCTTTCTTTTAAAAATTCCAAAGCCCTGTTGTGAAGCCTGCGACATCCCGTGAGTGGAAGCTGTGCATGATGAAAAGCAGAAAGTTCCTTAAAAGACTATCTGATAAGCCCTAAAGTAAAACTGAGTTGTATTCATTTTAAGGTTATCTGCAGAGATTCCACTACTGAACAACAAGTTCTCAGGAAATTGTAAATATAAAAGCCAGGCATTTGTGATGATTTTAAGAACACATGTGTGCTGTCATGAAGGAGAATCATTCCATCTTCATGGAGTCACAGACTTTAAAGGCCAGAATTTACTTCCTGAAAAACACAAGCCAGAAAACTTCACTCTATATTTTGTACATGGTATTTCCTTTCTTTAAATGAATTGCCAGTAGTATTAACTTGATAGGGTGATTAAAATAGTTTCCATAGACAGTTTTAGTCAAACCCTTCTCTGGTGGACCTGCACTGAATTGGAGTTACAGATGCCACACAGCTGCCCCAATGGTATGTGCTGGGAAAAAGGACACCAGTACGGTATGATTTGTTAGTACCTATACCCAGTAAACGCAGGGCTTGCTCTCCAGCAGCTTCAGCTCATATGGGCAGAATCTGTCTTTTCTGTTAACATTATTTTCCCCATAACTGTGGAATTATCAGATTTACCTCAAGGGCTTGTGAAGCAAACAAGGCACCAAACACAAACAAACCAACACCATATAGTTGTGAGTCAGTGGTCAGCATATCAAATTGAAGACTCTCGCACGACGCTACGCTGAGAACCAAGAGGTGAGGGAGACAGCACGCCATCCAACAGGCTGAACCAGTACGGAGAGCAGGAGGCAGGGCTGTTTATCTTAAAATCTTATCTTTTCTATCTTGGAAAAGATTCTCTGGATCTTATTTACCAAAGCAGATTTCTTCCCCCCTCAGATTATACTCTGTCAGTTTTCTAGGGTTTTTTTGCTCCTAGACAGTTTGCATTTTTCAAATTGTAACATCTCCAGTACAGCGGCACTCGGAATACATCTCTTTGCTCTCTTACTGCTTTGCTTTAATTAACAGTCTCTTTGTAAAATGGAAGGGTCCTTTCCTCAGCTGTCAACAGACTGAATTGGTACAGTCTAACACTCTGCTTTTCCCTGTTTTTCAACAAGATATAGCCTGTGATACAGCTGAGCAGTTGCCTGCAAACGGCTACAACTCTCCATCTTTTTTGAGACCTGCTGTAAATCTCAGCTGGAAAGGATCCAGGAAGAACAATGTTGCTGTACAATCACATGAAGGCTGCACACTATACATGTTATCCAATGCACTATCTGTGGACCTAATATTATACCCCCAGAATCCAGCGTTTTGTTTTCACAGTTTTGCAAGCAGAGCCCTCCCTCATCTCCTGAGCTGGATTCATTGCCGCCTTGCCAGGGCCTCACACAGCATGATGGTGAGCACCCTTGGGTGCAGGCAGAGCTAAGCGATGAGCACGGCAGCCAGGGAGGCTGTTTCTTCCCCGTTGGTGCCTTCACACACGCTCAGAGCAGAGAAGCCGTTTCCCCCAGAGATTTCCATGCTCCCTCCTGTAAAAGGCTTATAAACTCTCCCCTGGCCCAAGAAGAAGAAGAAAAAGGGGGAAAAAAGACCCTAATTAGCTAGACGTTTGGGTTAACTAGTCTGTGAAATGGAATGAAAGGTTTATTACTTTTATGGCTGGCTTTTTTCTAGGGAAAAGGGAGTCAAAGTATGTTGTGAGAGATGGTTGTGGTCGCCTCAAGGGGAAGGCAAAAGAAAGATCGTCATGTGTCTTAATATCCATGTTGTCTCAGAGAAAGGTCAAATGTCGTTATTTATTTTGAGACAAAAAACTTATGGGGAGGTGAATAAATGATTATGTTACTTTCTCTCTCCTTGCTCTCATTTCCTGCCCTAGAATGGAGGTGGATCAGCTGAGCCAAAGCACAGACACTACAACATTCATCTCGGTGGGGATGAGATGTTTATGTTAACGCAGAAAATGTGCTGTTTATTTAACTCAGAAACAGCCATATGACCTTCAGATGGCAATATCATGATCAGCTTTGACACAGGAACAGAAATGATCAGACAGATGTAAAAAGTCCAGAAAAGTTCTTGTAATGGACATCACTCCTTCAGTAGAGGTTTATTCACTGTCCACAGTTTGCAGCTGCAAAATAGTTCAGTTTCAAATCGTTTCTGACAGCTGTAGGTGGGATGCCTTCTAGCCAACATCTGATTAAATGGCATGGTACATTTTAAGAGAACTGAAGTCAGCTGTAGCACAGAAAGTATGAAATCTTTGTTCTTCATATAAAAAAATAATTAATTAAATGGCTGTACTCATTTCTATCTGAACCCTAAGAGTGTTAAGAACTCTCCTTATGAATCAGAATATTTTCTGAAATCAGAAAAAATATTAGCCATCTAAGGGAACCGGAAACTAGTAATGATTATGATCAACTTAAAGTGCAATGCTTTAGTGCTTTTCCAGCATACATTAATATGATGCTCTGAAGTGCAACCATCATTCTGAAACGAAAAAGGAAAATGCAGCAGCAAAGAGCCTAAGCATCCATTTGCATTTTGTTTGTCAGCACCCATCTAGTCATGCATATATATTTACACAGATGTGTATGTATATATTTATATATTTGTACTATCACTATATAGAGAAAGCATACATACAAGTACACAAGGGTTCAAATGGGAAATTATGGGTGAAAGTTCAGCACCCAAAATGTGCCTCATTTGCTTTGCTTACATAGATTGGGTGAACAGAAATAGGTGTACTTGGCATTGTAATGATTTTTGTAAGTAAAACTCCTAAAAACAGAGAGTTTTATACAGGGTCTCAGAAGTCTTATGTTTGCTCTTTTCTGGACTCCCACTATGTAAGGACTACGTGCCAAATTCTCTGCTCTGACAGCCAGGCAACACTGTAGGCCTAGAAGCTTCTATGATTTCCTCCTGGAGGGAATTGGCCCTCTCCTGACAGCTCTTGATCATCTTCATTTAAGCTCTCAGTTGCCAATGTTTTGAAATTGAAGCCCCAGCTTCAAATCATGTCAACTGCACCCTCCTTGGCCTTAATATTAAGCATTCCACACTCGGTCTTTTTTATTTTATTTTTTTCTTTTTTTTCTTAACTTGAATGCAATGAAGATGATGAATTTTCTTCTGTTTTGGCTATACATTTCTTGTTCTCAGGGTACACCATGAAGGGCATCTGCAGGAGGTGAGCAGAACTTGGTTCTGACTTCAGGCTCTGTGCAAACTCAGGCAGGACATTGCTGTTTTGGTAACAGACAGTTCATAGATGAAATCATAAACAAAGCTTTCTTTATTAAGTGAAAAACGAGGAAAGCAATTGTGAGACCTAGTACATCCTCATGTTTGGTATACATATCCTCAAAAACTGCACCTTGAATTTAGGGAAATGGAACATAACTGTTATATGTGTGCATATATACATATATATATTTAGCCTAGCAGCTGAATGTCGTAAACAGAAAGTGAATCTGACTCCAGTCAGCTGAAGTCCCAAGAGAGGAGGATGATGGATTTAAGTGAAACCTATAAGTTATTGGGGCAGAAACTGCTGCCCACAGTACTCCAAGGGAGCAGTCTGTCCTGAAAGACAGGCTGCCCTCTGCATGCAAGCAGGAACTCCTGACTGCTCCCACCTTCAGGCCTGCAGCAAAGGAAGTGACAGAAGGCTTTGCTTGAGGTAGCACCTTCACCGATCATCGGTGTTGCACCCTAGTTCAAAAACACCTGATTTCCAGGCAGGCTGGATATTTAAAGCTTTTCTTGCCAGTCTTGATATTCATTTTTCTCAATTGCCAAAAAAGAGTGGTGTCCTGTCCTTAAGTGAAGTCGGGTGTAGCACAGCCTCAGAAGAGTGAAACGGCCCTCTTCAGCACTGTGCAGGTGGCAGTCCTGGCCACAGATACTCACTGCTTCACGGTTTTGGTCGTCCTCCGTTAGACACGGCGACAGTAATGCCTGCCCGTTCCTATCGAGTGCAGCCTGCCAGCTGCGAGGTGTCAAAGAAAATAGCAGGTTTACGTTTCTATCTGCTCTCCTAAAGCAGCCCTAACGTAGCTATCGGGTGTCTCATAGTAAGGGGAAAAAAGACAGCATTAAAGAGTTAAAACCCAGGAAGATATTCTTGCCTGAGCATTTTAAGTCCTTTGCCTGCTTTATAGACCACCAAATAATTTTACATAGCATAATACAGATGAAATGTAGCTGGGGTTAGGCTGATTACAGTTTCATTAAAACTGCAAGTGTGTGACATACTTCTGCGGATTAGAAAGCCTCTCTTTACTGGACAAGCAATGCTCTCAGCTGAGGTGCATCATCAGCACACACCACGATTGTCACAAACTATGGACATGGAGTTCTTGAAATCTTATTAGACTTGACACTGACTGCGCAATCCCTAACTGGGGCCAGTAATGAGAACCTCTATTCCTATCAGAAATATATGCCTTTCCTCTGCAATAGACAAGCGAGGGCAGAGGCTTCAAGAAATTAACTGAAAACAGAACCGTAACTAATCTGTTTATCTAATTTTTACCAGATGTGCTAAGGTAATCTTGTAGAAGGAATCAAATGAAATCAGCACAAGCACCACTGCTTCACTGAACTTTGGGGACCGCTGAGCATAGAAGTAAGTGTTCAGAGACCAGAACAAAAGGGTGGTAGATTGTAAACCTTTTTCCCTGTTATGAGCAGGGCAATGAAGTGAGACTACCTAGTTTTTCCCAAAATGTTCTTTTTTACTTACCTTGCTGGGCAATCTTAAAAAACAAGATCAGACCACATGTTCAGTGTTGTGCCGGAAATTTGCTGGATGCATGATGTACAATTATACATTTCAGAATATGAAATGATGTATGAAATAAAATATCATAGTCCACTGCACCGAGAACAGAGGGAGTGCTGCATAGTCACTGGTAGTGGCATTGACAGATTGAAGAATCCAGTTCAGC
Source organism: Aptenodytes forsteri (assembly GCF_000699145.1). NCBI lineage: Eukaryota > Metazoa > Chordata > Aves > Sphenisciformes > Spheniscidae > Aptenodytes > Aptenodytes forsteri. The sequence continues at coordinate 6,270,399 of NW_008796222.1, read as the reverse complement.
ACAACTTGTATTGAGTTCTTCAGCTCCTATAAATCATATGGAAAATCTTCTCTGACTAAACCCTCCCGGATTCTTTTTTTTTTTTTTAAAGCAAAAGAAGCCCAGCAGAAAGGGTAGCTGATTCTCATGCTTTAATTCTGAAAAAAAGTTTTTCCTCTCCAGAACCTTTGCAAAGAATGCTAAATGCCTCACCCTATTGCTGTATTTGAACAACATGTTCTGATTACATATTGCTCTTCAATATTAAATCAACACAATGCTTTTTCACTTTCTGTGTCCTCTCCATCACCTTTTAGCCTTCCAGAAGTTTGTTGGCAAAATTCATATCCCCTCATGTCCTGCCAGAATTAGGCCATACCTGTTGCTGCAGAATTGGAAGAGAAGAGAAAACTGACTATGAAATGTGCTGTTGATGGGCAGGGTGGAGATACTGGAGTCTGCAGAATCAACTGCCACAAGCTGGTTATGGTGGACAAAGGATTGTGTTTCATCCAAGCTATCAAAATTGAAGGACGAATAAGTGGTTGCCAATCAAATATTCCTATTTGTGCAGGGATTTTAAATATTCTGGAATTGCAAAATATGTATGAGGAGTGGGTTTAAATCCATATCCCAAATCACTTTAGCTAAAAGATGTGGGTAAAGGCAATTTGGCTTTTTAAAAGTTCTTGCTTTTGCCTTTCTTATTAATATCATCACCTGTCACATCCTTCTACCACCTTGCCAACACAAAATATTCCTGACAGAAGTGCACCAAACAAGGGTTATAAATATGTCTAAAGACATAAAAGAATATCTTTACAAGACATGCAAAATGGGATTAGTCTGGAAAATGTGAAGTGTGGATTTGATTGACCTGCCAGCAGATTGATAGAATACTATTCAAGACTTGTATCCATTTTGTCTGATATAATAACATCCTTTTCCTCAACTTCACTCACACAAATTCCAATGTCCTATCTCTATTTTTTTCCAGGAGGTGGGTAACTCATTTAAAACAAACTATGAGCACCTTTAAGTATAATTAGTCATTTTTGTTGCAAGAAATTTCCTTTTTACTATGTGGGAAGAAAAATACTTAGATTCAGACCTGACTTGAAGCATGGTGTTTTAGTTGCATAGTTAGACAATTTCTTGGCTAAACAAAAAAAATCATTGAAAATGAAACTTCGGTTGGGAATAATATTTGAAAGACAAATTAGTAGGTAATTCTAGCAGTAAGATAAAAAGAAAACGATCTTTAGCAATGTTGAAACTTTTCTTGACAGGTTAACAGTTTTATTTAGGAAATGCTGACACCCTTAGTTTCAATATGCAATTTTACAAGTACTGATTTTGAATTATCTTTCTTTTTCATTGAAAACCAGCCTACACTACTTAGGAAAGGGACAAGAAAAAGGGCTAAAAAAAATAATGAAACCTTATTGTGGGCTGACATGAAATTTTTCAGGTTTTCTTTTTCTTGAAAACCTGAATTGGTGGTTTTACTAAGCAATTGTTGCTTGCGCACCTTTACTTAACTGCACAAAATAAACACTGTGCATTATATGGTGTTTTCCACAATACAATGTCTTTTCAGTAGTCCAATGAATTTCTGAAGGCACTGAAGACACTTTGGATGTGTTCACTTGGATTGCTACGTGGATTATTGTGTCTGTGGTATGGTTATTATACACATAGCACACTGGTGCCGTAGAATTAGAGAATGGCTTCTTTTCCCACTGGAAATGTAGCTAAATTAGAAAAAGTAGTGCCTGGCTTTTGTATCAGATGTGGGAAGACAAATTAGCACTTTTCTGTCAGGAGCCAAAAAAACCCAAAAAACCCCTTTGTCATTACAGAGTGGCAATAGTTGTATATTATATTTACAGATAATGTATCTTTTTACAGCAGAAGTTTTCGTTTGTGCAGGAATTACAAAGAGCATCTTTCAGAGCAATTTCAGGTTTTAATTTGGCCTGGAGCTTGTTACCTTCCTCATATTTTTTCTGCTCTGTGGTACTTGTAGCAATGGATCAGCTAAAAATCGTAGCTCAAAAGGATTAATGTTTAATAATTATGAATGGTGTAAAAAGCTGACCCAGCCCTTTTTTTACCTGCATCAGAATACAGATGACAAGAAGTGGTGTTTGATGAAATATTGCTTTTTGCCTGTGAAACTACTGCATACAATGTTTGAGGTCACATTGACTATACAACCTGAAATAAAAGCAAATTTTCTTTAAGTGACTTTTCCCTACATGTCATTTTTTATATTATAGAAGTGTATTGTGTTTATATATCAGATAAAGGTAGAATAAATAAAAAGAGATATTGGACTGTAGGCACGATTTGGTCAGAGTTAACTGCAATAACTTGATTTTTTTATGTGTGGACTAATTTTATTGCCAGTAACAACATTAGCGGTTATTCATGCTAAGATAAGGGCGATAAAAATCTAATGATCCCAGATGTATGATTGACAAAAAGATCATGAAGGAATTTCCCTCTTGCTTGCTTCTATTTCACATTATATAAATGGTCAGATACACTATAGGATTTTGGAAGCTGTTTCTGAAACTCTGAGTCTGATCTATTGCCAGAGGCAAGATGCCAGACTGGATGCATCAGGGATCTTGTCTGCTAAGAAATGCTTTGGTTTCTTTCCAGAGACTGTCCATATGTGCATTCAGACCATAAGCATGTATCTACTTCTCTGACTTGAAGACTTCTGAGTTTTAGCAGTACTCACAGGATCACTATCATGTCCTGCCCCTACGTGACATAAAGACTAAGTCTGCCTCTGCTCACCCAGGAATAGTTTGTGGATAGGTTCTGAACAGCCACCTTAGCAATTTAGCCTTCTCTTTCAATCTGATTGCTTCCTTTTGTGACTTGTTTGTCCTGCTTTCTTTTCTGAATGCAATTTAGCTCTTACATATTGAATTTACCTTGCCTTCTTTTTCTACCCACCTGCAGGCAGGAATTTTCTTTGATTTTTATTCTTACCAACTATGTTGCAACTTGTTCACAGTTGTGAGAAGTGTCTTTCCTGAAGCCGGTTATGGCCCTTTTTCTAATGGACATACAGTTGGGCTTCAAATATAGCCAGGCAGATGTGCTGCTCACCACCTTAGAAGTGCTTATTCCTCTCCATCACCTAGAGATTCTGCACTGCAGGTGTCTAAATTTGGGTGGGAAGACACCCATCTGAGGTGTTTATTTGCCTACCTGGAGCCTCAGAAAAAGTCATGCTTTCAGCATGTCTAGCATTTGCATGAACAGTACTCTCCTAATGACCTGGTTGGGATCCCTTAGGTAAGCATTTTCCACAGCATTTCTTTCATGGGCCCTTAAGAAGGCTAAGGAAGGGCTTGCACAGGGGAGCTGTGATTTCTCTACCCAGACAAGATGGTTCTAACTGCATGCCCCATTCTTCTTTTAAAGTGTGGAAGTCCTACACCCTGCCACATCTAGACCAAAATATAGATATATCTAGACCATAAGATACACTTTGTGTGTCATTGGGATCCCCCTTTAAAAAAAAAAAAGCTGTGCATGTGTGTGTGTGTATAGATGCCCGCGTACATGTATCCCATTTCTTCAGGCTGTTCCTACCTATTTCTGGGGTTTCAAACTTCTGTCTTTAAATTGAAAAATGAAGTGTAAGTATCCAAAGATGGTGGGGAGCTGGTTAAAAATGGAGAATGACATCCCATTTATCCTCCAGTATCTCAGAGGTCTTACTCGGAAAGGTGAAGGAGGAAGTGGTGCTCCAGCCAATGTTACTGCCACTTCTAAAAGCAAGGGACAAAGGTGGCAAGGCAGTGCCTCAATATTCTATTGAATCCTAATTGCAATTATGTCTGTCATAATACTGTTGCCATGTTCCTGTAACATTTGCATACGCTGTGTATGTGTTCATGTCCAGGAAATATGAGTTCCAGCACGTATGTTATGTTCTGTTCATCTAGAAATGACACAATCCTACTTTTCTTCCCAGTTTTCTGTGTGGAAAAAAAAGGACGTGTCAAGGGAAGCCTAGACATATGGTAACCTTAGCTCTCAGAGACGTTGTATTCCAGCGAGACGAAGACTGGCTGTGTGTAGATTTTTTCACTCCTACTGTAAAACTAATGTTATTTTTTAGTCACTGATGTGAGTAATCTAGTAATTTTTTGTCCATCACCCACCTTTATTTCTAGTTTTCTTTTTTTTTCTTTTAGTCAAATCCCTAACCAATACATTTTGAATAATACAAAAGCCAAATTGCACAAATATCCATGGGTATTTCGCTACAACCCCTAGATGCATAGATTGGTTACGTGTTTTGTTTTGTTTTTTAATCACAGCCAATCTCAAAGGTGAAATGACCTCTTTAATTTGGAATGATTTATTGTGAGTGTTAAGGAGGACTGTTTATGTAGTTTAAGTAAATTAGTGAGAATTGGAAGTCTCTAGATAATCTTCATTTTCCTTTGGCCTTCCAAAATGCATTATCCAAGGATGCTTTCCAAAAATTCATTATGGTTTTAATCCAATCCAGTCCTACCAGAGCTCCACATCTCTTTGATGAATTGTTGTTCGCGTTAACTGACAAAGCAAAGTCATTCTTCAGGCAGTCGTTGAAACACTTTTCACAGAGTCAGAACATACTGTCAATATATATTTAATGTGGATCTGTAGGAACAGGATCCTGAGCAAATGTTATTGTGACGGTACTTTCTTTATAAACAAGTGCAGAGAAAGAAACACTTTACAGTTCTGTTTCTTCATACATTTATTTAGTAATCTACTGGTCAGTTCACTCTCCCATGGATTTGAAAAATCCAGGTTAAATTCCCTCCTCTGCACTTGAGAATTTACATCTTCTATAGTCTCTCTCTTCCAGGAGACTATGCAAGCTACTAGAGTATTCTGGCTTGACACCAGAATGTAATGATATTTTCAAGTTCCTACACTGCTTGCAAAATAATTCTGAAGTAATTAGGACAGGAATAAAGAGCACAAGTTGAAGCAGGACACCCTAGTTGAACAATTAGGAGAACTTTCTTGGAAGAAAGAAAAAGCTCGGCTCCCAGCTCCATTAAAGCCAAGGTGAGGTTTCCTAAGGGCTCTTTAATATGAGATAGATAAAGTGTTTTGGAGTAGACTGGTTTATAGGATGCTCCTATCAGAACTTCCACTCCTTTATAAGAGGAAGTTACTACCAATATCAAGCAAATTTTTTGGGGGAGCTAGCCCCCTGCCATTTTTCCTAGTTCACTCAGCATACTCCCAAACACAATACAGGAAACCAGCACACTACTGCATGGTTCAGTAGTCCACTCAGAAGAACCTAAAAAGTAGCTAAACATGACATACTGCAATATTCATTCAAAACAACTTCCGAAAGATAGTGAAGGTAGTCTTCCTAGGCTCCCTCTGTAGCCAATAGCTGGAGATAGATAGGTTCCTCCACAGCATTTCAGACCAAGAGGTTGACTTCAGTGTCCCTCCCATGAGGAGCCTTTCTGCTTATATAGACTGCAGGGTGACACGAGCTTTCTTTGGCTAACATTTTCTTTTTATACTGCTCCCTCAACACCCTAGTCCTTTTCTGGATTTAGCTTCTGGACAGTTTTGCAGGGTTACCAATGCACAAAAGGTGCTTCCTTACAGGAGAAGGCTATTCCAGAAGTAAGAACGTAGAAACATCTTACTCAGTCCAGCTTTAGACCACTCATTCAGGTCATTATATCTCCTCACCATGCCAGCTTCTAACATTCTTGTGCTTAGTGAACATACTGCAGCTGCATGCGTAGTTCAATCATTTACAAGCTGATTAGAAAGGGGTCTGGGGCAAGGCAGAGCATGTCCCAGTGAAAATAGAGATATTTTTTCCTGCACCACCCACACATTTGGAATGGGGATATAGGTCGTTTTCTTATTTCACTCTCAGTCCAAAAAAGTTAAAACACTTAATTACAAGATACTATATGTAACTAGGGAAATTAATCTAAACCAGAGAACTCTGATATTGCCAAGAAGAATGGAAACAGTCAGGCTAAGTGTATGTAAAGAGTGCACTTATTTTATAGTGCTGCTTCTCAACCTGTGAGGCGTGCCTTTCTCCGTGAGGTGGATGGAAATACAAATGAGGCATGTGCTGTGATGAGGCACAAAGGAGATGCTAACTGGTTGTGAGTGAAACAGGATAAATTAGTTGTGATGTACTGTTTGGCAGTGTTTAAATTTCAGGTGAAGATGAGTTTTTTTCATTCCACCATGGTCCTACACACTAGAATTATATCCAGTAACTGCGTAAGAGTATTATTTTTGATTATACCAAAAATATGATAGCTTTTGGAAGGTCTTTTTGCCTAATGGCATTAATCCAGACTTCAAGAAATGTTGTCCTTTGGGGCTATGCAGTGATTTCCACAAAAAATGATTAAAGGCTGTTGTAGGTTTACCCATATTAGGTTGAGTGCACCTCATTTTCTCTAAACCTGGAAGCTATAATCACCCCCAGGTCAGTCTAACATATAAGTGGGAGATTGCCTTGAAATACAATGTGTTGTAGTCACAAGGTAAAGAGCTATGAATGGACACTCATTTGCAGACAACAAATGAGTTTGTCCTTGCTGATAAATAGGGGGAGAAAAGAGGCAACAGTATACCAAGTATGAACTCTTAACAAACTTGCATCTAAGCACAGGTTTAAGGGTTTCGTTCATGCTGATCTGTTTCAAACCTTCTTTAATAAGATGGCTTGAATCTGAGTAACGAAACCGAAAAACTGGACTGCAGACCCAGATTTTGAATTGTCGAGTTTGGAAGCACCTAGAGGTTTGGTTTTAATCTTGTTGTAAAGTTCATAACTGGATCAAAGCACAGTTTGGGGCAAGATGATTTCCTGTCCAAAATGTTTTTTATGATCTATAGTATCAGAAATAAATCTTAAAATGTAGTACATCTACATCCTACATTTCTCTGTTAGATTCCTGCTCCAACATAAACAGATGCATTGTCTTCTTTCAGCCTTCATTTAAAGGTATAATTTGCCTTATTGCTCCATCACACTTCCAGATGTCAATAGTGATCTTGGGCATAGCGCTGTAGAAGAGTCAGGGTTTTTGCATTGATATGCATTAGAGGTTACCTGCATTTTCACCCATGCAAAGCAAACTTCCTTCTGAGTAACTAAATCCTTTGAATGCCTTAACTAGTAGCAGTTCCCAAAAAGCAGGAAAGGTGCAAAAATCAAGCTAACTAGTACAGACTAAGCACATTCACATTTCTTTGGTGTTCTGAGTAGTTAGAACTCCTTACCCTTGTTCACGTGCAAATGTAGACTATCAAGTCCTCTTCTCTATTATTGCTCTGTAATTGCTAGAAAATGCTGCAATATTTTTGTGGGTTTTCTCTTAGTTTTATAACATTTATGAACTGTACATATCTGCTGTTTTTCAAACAGTGACATCATTTAATGGAAGAAAGACCACACTAAAGCTGCCTGAGCAATAGTGGGTGGTACTCTGTTCTTGTACAAAAAACACTTGACCCCAAAACAGCTCCATGAACCATAATTCTGGAAAAATTCAGAACTACAGGAGTTTGTATTTCTTCTTCAGTGCCAAATAACAAGTATTGGAAATTTCCTCAAAGGTGAATCCTTTCATTTCTAAAAGTCAAGTTCTGCCTCCTTGTCTCATACTGCTGCACAATTTACCAAGTAGCTCCATTAAGGCCAAGGTGAGGTTTCACATTACAGTTGAGTTGACAGGTTGTGCCACCAAAACAACATTCCTGCTCCAAACCAAGGCCCTTGGCTGCACGCCCATTCTTCTTCCCTCACACCAGCTCTGGTCCCAGCTGACCACACGGTGAGCTGACCCACGAAGCACAGTCAGCAGAAAATAATCCCCCTCCCTTTCTTTTTTTTTTCTTTTTTATTAGCTCAGTTAGGTTTAACCCTTGAAAATGGTTCACCCGTTAATGCCAGGGAGGCAGAGGGATGGTTTTGCTGGGAATGGAGAAGCAGCAGCATGGGGGTAGGCGGGATGGGTACCTCTTAGAAGAGCGCATGTGAAATTCCACCCTGAAAAACAGAATAAGGAACTGCTCACTGTAATGAAAAAACAGGACCTCTGACTCATTTTGTTAATCTTAACAGAACAGGCTCGATTGAGAACCCTTGACCGGCGCTATATTCAGGAATCCATACACTCTGAAAGGACACACACGTGGGCACAGGGCTTCCACATCGTTTGTGCAAAGGGACCCAACAGAAAGAACTAGCAAAGTGGTCCCTTTTTGCAAACACACAATTACTGAAGCTCTCCAGCCATGCTGCATGTGTGCTGTTGGCTTAAGGCAGTTAGCCCCAGACTTGGGATATGCTGGCTGTGTGCCTGCCCCCCAGGGAGGGGGCTGGGGGCTGAAACGCCTGGCAATTCCTGCAGACAGCAGTTGCATTTGTTGGATGGCAAACAGCAGAGTCTACTGGTAAAATACTCCCTCTTTGATTTACTAACATCTCTCTGTATGTCAGAGAGATGTTTTCATGATTTAATGGCTAAAATATCCCATAGTATAATAACATTCTTATTCTCAATTATTTGCAGAGTTTATTTCTCCTATTTTTAGTAGAAAGGAGGAGCTTGCATTCTTATTTAGTAAGCACTGCCATTTGAAAGAAGAATGAACACTGCTGAATATCACTGCATGGTACTGTCGGGTTTAGTATGCCCACATTATACTTCTTTTATTCTTTTATAATTCTCCCTCATGTTGCTGAAGCACTTAAAAGTCCTAGTAAAAGTTATATTTGACTATGCTGACTGTTATACAAACAAGACAGCCCCTGTTCATAAGGAATTCTTCTATAATTTCTTCTGTCTCTGTGTGTTACAATTTATTCGCATGCCTACTGAGTTTCAAGTCAGTGGCACTTCCACTCCTCTATTAATATCTCAAGTCTTGCTTGAATATTTATTCAGAGTTGCATTTAATTCTCTGTGCAGAAGCTGCTTTTTGCAAATATTAAAGGTGATTTCATGTATTAATAGAAATCTCTAGAACGCATATTGTTTACACCTTGTTTGAGGAAGTGACCAGGATACAGTAGTTAGAAAGCAGAAATAGTTTGGAATCAGAGAAAAAAAAAAAAAAAAAAGCTTTTTTTTGAAAATTTTTTAATACAACAAAACAAGA
>NW_008796222.1:6252840-6261196 GCF_000699145.1 Aptenodytes forsteri | reverse complement strand
AAAAAAAAAAAAAAAAAAAAGAGACTTATTTTGCAACATTTCTGATGCAGACAAATCAGGAAGCACAGATTTTTCTAAAGAAAGCATGCTGTTGTTAGGCAATCTTCTGCTTTGTTTCTGAAGCATGTGCCTACTCACTAACCCACAATTTTCACTAGAGAACAAATCAGAAAAGAAAGTTTTCCTTGATTTTTTTCTGTCTGTAAAAAAGCACAGAGAGACAGACTCACAAAATCTGAGAAAACAGCAAAGAGAGAATGAGTGACAAAGCAAGTAAAAAATGTTTCCATAAGGCATCTATGTATGATAAATACGAAATATCCTTAATGACCATAATATATATTTTCTAGGCACAGCATTCTCTGGTAAGTCCCGGTTTATTCTTGGCTGTGTTGTATTTTGAGAAATCATCTGCGTGTGACATATAGATGAAAGTCAGTGGGAAACCTGTTCCCATGTAGTTTTTAAAGTACTTTTTATAGGAGTGTGTTAAGTTCTGTAGAACTCCGTGATTTTTTCTCTATTAACTTTCTTCACGTCAAAACATTTACAGCATGTATTTTAAAGGGTGTAATATCCATCCAATAAACACTACAAATTCTTTCAAAGTATACTTGTAATAATATTTTTTCACACATTTTCAGAAATGTGTAAATCAGTCTGAAAGAACTATTATTTGTATAACTGCTTCTCCTCCAGACTATATTCCGTTAAGGTTTTGTCCTCAGTGCTAGTCATATTTATTTTCAGGAATGCCACAGAAACCACAACTTTGAATTGCATTTGCTTTCAGACATGTAAAAGAAACACATGTTAAAGCAATTAATAGAATTATGATGTTCACTGTTCCCTGAAAGTTAGTTCCTGCAGTTTCTCAGTGCAAGAGCCTAGGCTGACCAAAACGATGAGCACAAATCAAGCTGCTCACTTCAAACTCTGAAGAAACTCACATGAAAATGTCATAGAAGAAGTGGCACATTTTTCCAGGGTAATGATTTTCATCCTCCCTCCCCATCTCTTTCTCATTCAACGTATGATTTCTCTCCGGGCACTTGGATTCAAAGTTGTCTGATATCAAAAGACCTCTAGTTGACTTAGCAGAGCTCTGAATGGGCCTGGGCTCCCGTAAGGTGGGAGCTAATGAAGACTGTGGTTTGTTCTCACTTGGTGCCCTCTCAATAAAGTTTGCCAAGCTGCACAAAAAGCAACGGCTCTTTTTGCACAGGGAAGTGAGCCTGTGCAGGGTGCTACTACCAGAATTATCTACCAAAGTTCAGGGCAGGTTGGTCAGTGCTGAGGCAGGGTTTACCTCCTAATGTGTGATGAGAGATGAGAATTCAATGCTTTGTTTTGCTTTGCTTTTCTGTTTTCCTTGTGTAAAAAAAAAAAAAAAAAGTGCAAGGCTTTTCACTGAATGAATTGTATTGTGAATGTGTGTTGGGGGATGAGGGGGGAGAGATGAACTAGTCATAAGTACATTCAATTTTACATCCCTGAAGTAAGAAAGGACTAGTGAGAAGGAGTACCCAGCACTAGTTTCTCGTATTAAAATACAAGATTACTTTTCAGTAAAAAGATCACATTTCAGATAAATTGAAACAAGATTTTAACATATATTTCTTCTCTAAAATCCTAAAGAATGCATATTTAGCAATGACCTTTCCATCTTTGGAGCACGTTTAAAATACACTTCCCTGAGGTGGTACAGCTACTCCTTGAAGAACACCACTTAGTTACTACACTCACATTTTCACACATGAAGGAGGCCACCAAAACACCCTGGGACATATGCATTTTAAAATGGTCTTCAAAGGGAAAAAAATATTTTTTTTTCATGTCATACTAGAAAACAGTCATTTCCTTGTTATAATTGTAAATGCACTTCCTTTTTATTCATGCGGAGAGTCCAAAAAGGGTCAATTCTTTTCTGTGAGTCTGGAGAGCCTCTCTAAATAGAAGCTGGTATAAATTTGTGCTTTTTAGGAATTAACAGAACCAGTCATCAAAAATCTGTGTAGCGAAAGTGTACAACAGCACGTGAAACAAAGGGTGTATGGGACAGATGTCTGCCTCCACCACAGAGGGCACAAGGACCACAGCACTCAGGTGAGTGACTGCTGTGCAGCCAAGGAGTGATCTGTTGCAAGTGAGGAGTTGAGGGCAGCCTACATCTGACCCAGCCATGCATTTCTTTTAGGGTTTTGACATACCATTTAATGTGCCCACTGTTCAGTCACTTTCACTTGAGATATGTTGCCTTGGCATCTCAGGCATAGCTACCTAAGACATGCAGGACAGCAGTGAACGTGCATACTTGGATTGCACACGTACAGCAAATCTGACATGTCCAGGCAGAGCTGGGCCTATCCTACCCAGATAGGAGGGGGACAACACATGTGATACTTTGCAGAAGCACAGGCATCTTGTGTAGGTGCTATACAGTTACCCAGGGCACGTCTGATGCTTTCCCCACAGCGAGCACTGTACCTCTTGAAGAGCCCCGTTCCTTGCTCCTGCTCTGGCAGCAAGGACTGCAGTGGGGACATATGGCATTTCCCACTTCCTGGCATCTTCTGCTGGCCTGGACATGCCAAAGTCCTGGACAAATATTCAGGAACATCAGATGTGATCCAGACAATGTTCTGTAATGGAAAGGGAGGACATGTCTGGGGAAACCCAGATTATGAGAATAATCTTAACCTCAGAGGAATGCATCAGAGAGACCAAGAGCATCTTGCACCAGGCGAATGAACCCAAGATGGGTAGAAGTAAGCAGCCTGGGAATCAGGAGCATGATGTCAACAAAGATTCTCACTATTTTTAAAGCTGTGAAAATAAATTCTGATTTTTTCTGCACGTTTTCAGGCAAAGAATACATAGGTTGGGTGGTTTATTTTCCTAGCTACGAATTCGTATATTAAAATTCCCCCCTGACCACTAAAATATTGGCACATCGAGGTTTGAAAAAGGTGTTCCCCATCCCATGGAACATTTTTTTGTTTTTAATTGAAAGAAAAATAAACTTTCCAAAATACATCTGTATGTAATATCCTTGATAAAGAGTAACTGAGAGAAAGCATCTGCTACATTCTTTCGAATCCAGGACATATAAAGAAAAAAGCTATACAAGAGTTATGTTTGCTTATTTTCTTATCTTCCAGAAAAAAAGGAATTTTTCCTTCTGCCCACTATCAGCATACAAAATAATATTTATACTTGAAAGTGTGATCACAGGAAATGTTACTCAAGGATAAACACTGTTTCATGGGTGAGAGAAATTAGGATGTTTTGTTTCTATCAAAGATACCAGAACAGCCATCTGTATGTAGGTTTTGCCATCTGCAAGCTAGTGTCATTGTCTACCTTTCTGGTGCCTGTGCTGTTGATTTTTTTCCTGGTAACGTTGCCATCATATTCTTCTATTTCTCGAGGCCAGTGGGAAAATGTTCCATGTGCTTTTGTACTGAGTACTTAAAGTATTGAAAAAAATAATTTTAAAAAATTATAAAAAATCAGGATGATACTGGGGGACAAATGTTAGTGTCTTTTCTCAGCCTATTCAAGACATTTTCTCTACTCTCATTTCTGCAACCATTTTCACAGACTCAGAGAATGGTTGAGGTTGGAAGAGGCCAAACCCACCAAACCCAGCGGGACATGGGGTAGAAGTGTAAGGATGTTTCTGGTCCAGCCAAGCACATATTGATAAATTCTCTCCTGCAAGGAGAGTTGTCTTCTGCCTTATTCACTGCCCTGTGATCTTCCTCGGAAAGCAAATAAGTAGCAGTGGGCCTTCTGCTGGAGGAATATTTTTTTGTTTAATGGCAAGCCAGAGAAACAGCTCAGGACCTGTTTGTGTTTCTTTTCCCTTTGTCCACTTAATTGCAGTGAACATCAAATGAGACGAAATAAATTGCATTTATTTTAAATTACAGGCCAGTTTATAATCACCTATGAAAAATTCTTAAAATATGAGAAAAATAATAATTATACTTTCCATTATGACTGTCATCTCCATTCAAACCCAGGCACTGCAAATATGCACTATCAGCAGGTAGAAAGTAATTACCTGAAGCCAGGTTCACTGTTCGAGGGGAGATCACAGGCAAGTGGTGACATGGTGGAATTCCCTTTTCTACTCTGGACTAAAGTCAGGAGCAGCAAGAAGCTGCAAAACGTTCCCACCTCAGTGTGTCAGAGCCCACACTTGTAATCTCCCTGACGACGTCCCAGGTCTTGGAGTGGAAGGGATGGGAATTTGGCAAGATCCTGCAGGGTAACACCATTGCTCTCTCAGACCGCGGTTTAAGTCCCCACTGTTTTCCCAGGGGCTCCAGTAAGTTACTGTCAGGGATTCTGGTGTGTTTGTGTGTTTATCATTCCTCTGGTTTTGCAGATGAGGAGCTTCAGAACTGAGAAATGGAATGAACTGACCAAAGCAATTAAGGAATTGGTGCCAGACTCAAAAATTAAATCCAGACGAGCCCACGAGGCAATAAATCACAGATGATTTTGGCATGTAAAAACCCTTCTTTTTTAAATGCTGGGAATGCACTTGCCATGGCCCAAGAAAAAGATGAGCCTTGATTCTTTTGTAATCAAAGCCATAGTACGCAGGACGTGCTGGAATCAGAACACCGGGTACAAGAAAATGTTTGGAAAATCTCAGATTTCCCAGGAATTTATCTAGTGGCTGTGAGGATTTCTTGTCATTGCTAAACTTTCTACTGATGATAATTTTCCCCAACCTTTTTTTTCCAGCACGGTCAATCAGGTCTAATTTGTTTATTTTATTTGTACAAATAAAAGACTATGGAGCTCAAGACAGCACAGCTCACAGAGTGAAAACAGAAGATTAATTGATCATTCTCAGGTTTTCCCCAGCGCACTGGCTGGTTCTTTCTTTACTCCCTTCCATCCCCCTCCCGCCCTTCCTTCACTGCTGATGTTAATCAGAGAGAAAGGAAATGACTGTTTTCCATAGAGAATGTTGATATTTTGTGAAAAAATAAGGGGTGGGGGAGTGAAAGGTGCACAGAGAACAACAACAACAAAAAAAAGTTTACTGATAAATTCCTTTTTATCTTTGCCAAATACTGCTCAAGTGTGGGAATGGACGGAGCTGGCAGTCACTTTCACTAAGCTGGAAATACCATCTTTAATAAATTCAGTTAAAGGACTGGATAAGGACACATAAATCTCTTTGTATGTGTGTGACAGCAGTAGTGTAATGTCAGAGGAGATCTTAGAGCATTTAGCAGAGATCTGAGGTCAGCCTGTTTGCTGTCTTTTTCCTTGTTCCTTTCTGACACTCAATATAAAACTGAAATATTTATACTCATTTGAGTATCGCTAATGCAGGATATTGAGGTCATCAGCATGAGAACAGAATGACAATAGTCTGTGTAAAAAAATTATACAAGCTTCTTCGAGATGCTATATTTAATTGCACTGAGACTCCCTTTACCTTTATTCCACCTCCCAAAGCCAACATTTTATTTGGTTATGTGTAATCCACCGCTTAAGTGCCGATCACCTCCAAGGCTCAAACTCTGCTTGAACTGTTCACAGAAAATTATCACTATTATTACTTTCTAGGGCTTTGCCCGTTTACTAGGAATTTTGAACAATATTTTAAATTAACTAAATAATCGACTACTGGTTCTACTAAGTGTTTTAAACCCTTTCTTCGCATAGCACAGTTATTTTTTGCCATGTCTTCACAGACCATGTACCTTGCAGCCACACTTGCTGCTGGTGGAGCCAAGTGACTCTCCATTCTGCCATCATTTGTGCTGCTGAATCACTACCAAAGGTGCCCGTGCCATTCCTACAACTGTCTGTTCCTGATTAGTATATAACCTAAGGTTGTTTCCCCTGGTAAGTGTTCATACACATGGGTTCAACTGCAACCTCTAGAACCTAAGTGTTTTTTCCCAATGCTTTTGCATCTCTTTGCTTGTAGAACATCTGCCTTGCTCTGCTAAGACTTTTATACGCAGGATTGCATATGAGACCCTGCTAAGACACTTAGCTGCAAGATTGTTGTGGATTCTTTCCTCAAAATGTTTCCATCTGAGAGCCCTTCAAAGCCCAGCCCCACTACTTCCCTTTTCATAAATGCAGAGATGTGTGAGTAGATCATAGCTACTGGTCTTCTCCCATATATCTCCATATCTGACTAAAAGTTACCTTCCTATTTTAAAAATCTCCTATGAACCTGAGGCACCCTGAAGTATCTCAGCATAAGTTTCTTTTGATATGCTTCCCATCCCTTTTCTTTAATATTTGAGTAATGATGTCAGCAAACTGCTGGAACTGGTAAACGGATTGTCTTTGTAAATTTTGTTATTTAGCATAACAGCATGGCCCTCCCTCTTAGCAGTTCCCATTCCAATCTGTCCTCAGCTAAAGGCAAAGTCCCTCCTCACTTTTTGTCATGTTTTTCCTTAATTTGTACTTTCTTTTGAATATTTTTCTTTTTACTCAAATAATTTGGGATAGACTTTTAAATTCATTCATTTGTTGAGTGTGGGAGGATGACATCAAAACTAAGTGCAGATACAGTTTGAAGATTATTTTTTATGAAAAAAATGCATCCTGCAAACATAATTTCTGTCTGCTTATGCTGAAGTGATTGCTTAGTTTATTGGTGTAAATCGCAAATGGCTTTAAGTAATGAGTAATTTTAAATCTTTTAGGTAATGTTCCAAAAATCTGTCACAAAAGAATGTTCATACCATAAAGAATCTCTAAATGTTATTTTTTATTGAGTTGAAATCTCAGTATGATATTCACTAAGTACGGTATTTATTTCACAGGTTTTCCAAAAGTGGCCACTCAGTAACAGTGACAATAGAAAACCCCCAAAGCTATGACATTGAACAATTCAGCTACTATGAAGCAATACTGTTACATGATTAATAATAATTACCATGTTGCTTCCCCTTCGGGAATGATTTGGTAGATTTGTCTTCATCTTACTTTTTTCTTTCCTGACTAAGACAGTATAAACTGTAAGAACCAATTAACATTTTTAGTAAAAAAATAAATCGCAGAAACAAACTCATCCTTATTTTGAATGTTGTGACTGCGGAGAAAGTTGAGGAGATAGAGATGGGAAACTAAATTAGTTCTGCTTATAAATTATGGTCTTAGGCCTTTTCCAGCAGTGACTTCTTGGTTTTGCAGCAAATGCCTCTAATATTTTCCAATTCAGTGTGCTCCCTTGCTGTGAGCCTTCTTGCTATGAGGCCACCTGGGATCAAAGCTACTTTCCCCCTCCTGTGGTCTCAACTAACTCCATTAACTCTAATTACAAACACTTCTGTTATACCAACAAGTTTTTATGGCTTCCAATGACTGAACCTCACAGAGCAGGAGAAAACCCACATGGTACTACTGCCAGTTCCTTCTTCAGCATTATTGCTTTAACATCATTCATGGTTAGCTCTGAGCTAGAACTCTTCGTTTTTTACTTTGTGTAATCAAAAAGATGCTTAAATTGTTTCTTGAAGTACATGATTCCAGAAATGAATGAACTTGGCCAAGGCAAAGGCTTTATAGGATTTAATTTTTCATATGTACTGTGAAGCCCAGAAAGGACTGAAAGTGTTTATCGATGCCACTAACAACATTTTCTTGATTCACAATGCCGTAAAGCAAGTGTGTTATTCTATATATATAACACACAGAGAAACATGCATCTCTTGCTTTCAGCTTGTTTCTTGATGTCAACATTTTTCAAATCGTTCCTTGAAGCTTCATTGAAATGAAACCCAGTTTAATTTAACATGGATTGCACATGAAATGACAAGGGGGTTGCAGATTCTACGAGAAAGGGGCTAAATAATACAGTTCTGGATTTACGTGCTAACTGTTGCAGGTGAAAATCGCCTTCCAGGGACTGCGGCAAGGAAAGCCTAACACTTTCTGGAGATGCAGAACCAGACATGCTCTATGGCTGAAAGAGCCTCCTCAGTCCCTGCTACTCCAAGGGCTAAAATAAATTTGTTGGTAACTGAACAGCTTTGACATACTGCCTGTCCACAACTGCCTATGGAAACGCTGTCATAATTTCTCCAGCACGTTGTACTATAGTCCTTTTTCACCCTTAAGAAGCCCATTCACGCTCAGCACTGCCCTCAGTATGTGCCACTCATCTGCGTTTGCCTAAAAGTCCATGGAAGCAGATGGTGTCTTTTGCTCTAGCTCTGTGCCCAGGAAATCCTTGGGACAATTTTAGTGTCTTCTGCTGGTTTGCAGGGCCACCTGGAGAGAGGACCCTTCCGTGGCTGAGCACAGACCAAACTGTCCTCCCCTAGAGAAGTTTCAGCTTTATCTCTGTGACAGACAG
>NW_008796222.1:6245659-6252703 GCF_000699145.1 Aptenodytes forsteri | reverse complement strand
ACAGTCAGTATGAAAATTCAGGCACTTCTGGGATGGATCATCTCATCCACCTTAGACATCTATTTTAGATTGGGATAAACTGTGTTTTGGAAATGTCTCTTTAACTCTGAATTTTTTGTTTTGGAACATATTTGATTATAGAAAGAACCACATTGTAATTTCTTGAAAGTATTTAACTATTCATTTTTAAAAAGGCATTTTTTCCCCAATTTCACCTAATGGGATTCTTGTTTTTCTATAATTTTACTGGTCAGGATTAATAAGTTTTTCCACCTCTGGCTACAGAATTCATTTGCCTTAACACAAATGTTGAAACTTAGAATAGTCAGTGATTCCAGAATTTCAAGATGGAAAAATTTTGTCTAATCCGCAAATATATATCCCACAACATCATGGTTGACAAGAAAAAAGAAAAAATCATCATTGCTGCCATTTCTCTGAAAATTAGGAGAAATGTTTTTAGTCATAAGCAGCTGAAAGTGCTACCACAACTGGAGATGGATTTCAGTAGTTATTTGTGAAAATAGGTACCTAAATTCAGATTAATCACAATAGCCTCTTAACTAACCAGAGTTATAGCAAAGCACTTACAGAGTTCAAGATGTGATCCAGCCCTGTTGGCTCTCTCAAATCTGTGTCCGATTTGCTAGAGAGAAAGTAACCAACGGAGATTATTTTATCAATTAAGTGCCTCAGGAACAATAAAATGTATTATCATTATCCTTTCAGGAAAGAAAAAAGATGCAACCCCACTTCTTTAATTTCAACTTAACTCTACTTTTAAATCTAAAGATGTGAAATGTTTCATCTTACTGTTATTCCTACTCTGACAAATTCTGGCTGCAGAACTTTGGAGTTTATCTGAGAAAAGACAGAGTTAAACTTATGTCCAGATCATAGCCTGGCTTCCAGCCATACAGGAAAATAGAGAGTCATAAACTGTCCCCTTACTCCCTAGGCATCTCAGGTTTAAGCTCAAGAGAAATAATTTCCAGCGAGTAACTACTTCCCATCTGTGTGTTTGCCAGGACCGAGACTGATGGGATAAATAATCCTGTTCTGCCTCCCAGGTCCTCCAGAACAGATCAACCAATGTGTGTGCACTGACTCAGCAAAGAGAAGATGTTTGCAGCACAGACCTGGTTTCAGATGTTTCCCCATTAAAAGTAAAAGGTCACTAAGAGAATGCCAATCTGCCTCCAGGGTTGCTGTCAGGAAAGTGTGACAGAACGCATGCACCTCAATTAGTATTTCAGGGTTCAACTTTTAGTATTAGGAATTTATTGCAATTGTTCTCTGTCTTCAAATGTACAAGAGTTTTACCCGTTCCCATGTGGAGGATTTACCCTGAAGTCTACTTTCAGCCTTTCACTGCTGTTTATGTCAGGAGGTTAGTTTGTGAAGGACATAATATAAGATGTAGGAACAGGGCAGCCAAGCTGAATTTGACCCAAGGTTCCTTCAGCCTGCTGTTCAGTTTTGGCAATGGCCAGGCGTAGGCACCAAGGGAAGGGGCAAGGGCAGATTTGTTTTTTCTCCTGGATTATTCTCCAAGCTCCAGTAATTGATTTATGGACTTCCTGAGACAGAGATAGTAGTAAGTCTCACAGGTTGCAAAGTCATTCCCTTCCATCAGCTTGTCCACTCCACTTTTTAATACGTATAACCTTCTCACAGCCTTTACGCCCCATGGCAATGAGTTCCACAGCTTCCCAGCTACAGGTTGGGGAATTGCCTTTTTATCTGTATTTTGAACTTGCCAGCTGCCATGTGATGACCACTAAGTCATAAAGAGGAGAAGACAAATAAAAATTGATCCTCATTCACCCTCTCAGTGCCATTGATGATTTTGTAGGCCTCTGATTTTTTTTAAAGAACAGAATTTTTATTCTTGCCTTTTGTGAGAAATAAATTATTAAGATAAAGTTCCGGTATGATATGTCTGTCACAAAGAAATAAAAACACTGTGTATTAGGGGAAAGTGTTTGCAGAACTTCCACACAGGGTTTTTCCATTACTAAGTTTGTCCACAGGCTGGATGGCTTGTGAATTCCTTCCAAACTGAAGTGTGTGGTGGTTGCAGTTAGTAATAACGGGGCCTTTTCCTAAGTCCTACTTACATGAAGTGTTTTGAGCATTTGGTATTCAGTTGCTGGAATTAAGCCTGTTTGTTTGATTGTGCCCGAAGTAGGCAAAATTGTTTACACTTTACTGAATTGTTCCCAGCCTTAATGTTATTGATTTTTAATATAAAATAATGAGAACAAAACCTGGTAAAGAAATTAGAAGCTAGACTAAGAATACATGAAAGTTTCCCTTTTGTACTTTATGTCATGCTTTTTGCTCAGCATCTAACATTCCCAAAAGTAATCTCAAAAATTGCCCTGACAGTTAAAGCATAGAAAAAATGTGAAAAATTGCATATGCGTGTAAAATTGCAGGCCTATTTCTGGAGGTGAGGCCCACCTTAACATTGGCCAAATATCATCTCCATCCTCCTTTCCCCCCTCATGCAAACTCCCATTATGTTTGCACTCACTTTGTAATTTGAGCTATGACTTGATCTTCCTGCATGTGCTGTGCTGGTGAGCATTAATTTTGCTCCAAAGAAAGAGCTGCCATCATTTTTCATTTAGATAGGAAGAAAGAATATTCCATTTTGTAGCAATCATCTTGGTATGTTATGTGTCTGTCTGAAATGTTTCCAGAAAGCACAGATAAATGGTGTGATATTTGAAAAACAGGGCACCATATATTTTGGATAGTGTCTAGGAAAGTTTGCAGGATGTCCCAGACTGGTTCTGTCTGTGAGGTCTGAGACAGTCTTTCTGACAGAGTAGATCTGTTACTTATCCAACAGGGAGCCACTTGTTTCTCCCTCTTATTTTTGAAGGAGGAATTGAAACAATATGCCAGCAGGAACAGTAACTCCAGACAAACTCCAGATTACAGTGGGCCTGAGGCAGCAAGGAGTTGCAGCAAGAGCTTTGCTTGAAACACATGAGCAGCTCCATTGCTATTGTTCAGGTACCTTGCTGAATGTCCAAGCACTCTGTGAGCTGGTCAGGGTGTATTTATGGGATTAGGGACAATAGAAATACCCTTTTGGCAAATGGGAAGGAGGTTCTCTCAACTAGTGGAAATCTACGTGTGATTACTTGGTTCCTCCTTATTTTTACTGAAGCACAGGAGATGATTTTTTTTGTCCTCATCCTTTTCCCTTCCATTTCTGACTTTGTGGTGAGCAAGGCCAGGGTATGCTTCATGCTGGAGTTTGGTTCATCCATTCATGATCTAGCTGGGATGGCAGCAGCAGGGGTAGCAGAGGAACATAATCGTATACGGGGATACTCTTGCAGTTTTTCCATCTCTCTAATGCAGGTTTATCTTTTTATTCTGAGCCCAGAAGGAGATTTTCCTCAGAGCCGTCATTTATAAACTGCTTTTGTTTTACTTCCATTTTGTTGGGGGGAGGGGGAGGTGTTAAGTTAGTTTAAACTGTTAGTTGAAATGGCAGATGAAGTTTTATTTGAAATCCCTAGAACGTGTTAGACTATTTGAGCATGAGACTAGAAAATGATGTTACATGTGAGAATGGATAGCTCTAAGGACCATGCAGTACAAAGTCATCCTTCTCCTTTTATCTGTTCCCTTTTCTGCAAAGAAGAAGGAAAATAAATGTTCATAGCCAGCAGAATTTTTCATGGGAGCTGCTTCATTAGTAGTTTGAGGTTAATTATTCCATCATTTAAAAGATTTAATAAGTGTGGCCTCTGTTTTTAAATATACTATGACAAGTCTGTCTGACTGAGTCTAGAAATGAGAATGGGAAAATCTTCACTGACTGTTGAGGGATCCTGTGTGCCTCAGTGGGACTAAACTTTTCACTTTCAGTTGTCTAAATGCTGTTAGGATGAATCCATTGCTGTTTTTTCAAGGTGTGCATGAAAAATAACTGGTAATGATCAGGAAATATGTGATTTCTCTGAAAATAGCTGCAAATATAATCCAACATGACCATAAATTATGTGGTGTTATGATAAATAAAGAAAAGCAGTGAGATCATGGAGAAAATTACTAAAACATTAAAGAAGTTCCTAAAAACATTTAGAATTGTTTTGCATTTACCCAGTGAAACACTTATAAAGTAAAACATTTGTCCTGTATGAATTAATCACATCAACCATCTAACATCTATCTCATGAGTTTGATAAAATGATCATATTCATTTTTCATAATTAATTTCTCAGAATAGGCAGGAGTCTTAATCACTGTTATTTCTTGTTGAAGTGCTGGAACGGCAGGGAGAGCGGTGGTCCTGGACTGATTCTGCAATGCAGATATTTCAGCTGGTTCCAATTTCTGTTGTGTAACACCTAAGGACTATCAAATATTGCCCATTTTGGCCTCACTGAATGTTTAGCCAATGTCAATGTGATGATAGCCAGCTCTAGAGAAGCCACTTTGCATTACTTAATTCTACTGTAAATATACAGTCACTCCTATCTTACTCACTGACTCATCCAAATCAGCAGCTGGATGAAGAGCAGCTGGATGAAGAGCAGCTGGATAAGACTGGTCCAGACTAAACTGCAGTGATATCTGTAGAAGGACAGCAGCACTCTGGGTAAGCTTGCCTCTTCTCCAGTGTCCTCTGCCATGAAAAGCCATTGTCCTCAGACTGCTAAACTGATCCTCAACATCGATACTTTTGCCGTTTGTTTTATTTTGGTTCTGCCTTTGGAAGTTCAAATAGTTGTACTGGAAAAAAAGCAGACCAGCACCATCAACACAACAACCCATCACCCCGATATTGTTTCAGTCACATAGGAGAAGCATCCAAGTATGCAGGATATTCACTATTGGTTACCTCAATATTTTTGGCTCTGGGAAATTGTTTCATGCCCCAGCTCGTACACACACAGGCACACTCACACACACACACACACACACACACACACACACACACACACACACACACACACACACACACACACACACACACACACACACACACACACACACACACACACACACACACACACACACACACACACACACACACACACACACACACACACACACACACACACACACACACACACACACACACACACACACACACACACACACACACACACACACACACACACACACTAAATTATCTGGAACATTTTTGTGATGCCAATGAAGTCTCCATAGGCTTTTCATAGGCTTTGAAACCTCTTGTTCTAAGAGCTAGAAGTGCTTGAAAATCTTAACTCCTTTCTGATTCAAATTAAAAGCTAGTTTCCTCAACCTTATTGCTCAACAATAAATTGTTCACAAGAAACAACAGATACCCAGACTACATACCAATCAAGCTGTTTCTCTTGGGACAAACTGGGAAATAAAAAAGCAAAAGCTTGTGAAATATTCTACTGCTAGAGTGCTGGAGGCAGTATAAGAAAGTAAAAAGACATTATTTGTATTTTTTAATATGATTGCATTTAGTGGCATCTACAGTGCCCTGTATCTTCAAATGTCTGCTGTCATTCCATTTTGAAAATTGTGATTTAAATGTTTCTCATATCTGTCTAATTTTATGATACTGCGTATCACTGGGTTTGCATGAGTTTCATTAGCATCTCAGCACCCATTTCTGTAGAAAAAAGGTCTCAGGAATTCTGAAGCACAGATTTTAGAGGAGCACAAATTTCCATAGTGGCGTATTACTTTGCTATTGATGATCTAGGAAAAAACACATATAGAAAAAAACCTATTTTTTTTCTCTTTAACAATTTTTTTTCAGTATTATACCAAGAACCCAAGATTGGTAAACACTTTTTCCACTGTATTCAATACTTTTTGTGATTGGAAAATATTTTTTCTTAGGAGGAAAATACCTTTTTAAAAGAAAAATTTACATCTGTCATTAAAATACATGTTTTCTTATATGAACATGAATTTGCTTTTGAGGAAAAATGATCAGTTCTATATTTTATGTCAATGTCATGATGGAGTTTTGAATAGCATTAGACAGTTTGAGGGATAACTGGACCTTTACAGTATCAGCCAAGAACAAGTCCAGTAAGTATTCTGCTTCAGAGTATCTGGCATCCTTCCTGCGTACAGGGACAAATCTCACGTGACTCCCTCAAAGCACATCATTGCTCCCCCACTCCAGAGCCACTGACTATAAACAAAAGATTAAGATTGAAACCTCTACCCTCTTTTTTTACCTTGAGGTAAAGTGCTTTTTGGAGAATGCAGAGAGCGCACTCTATTACACCAAGGAAATTCAGGCAGAAAGGTTTTTTTCTGGCCCTTCTGTGAGCCACTGCTGCGTGGTTTTGTACCTTTTCCCCTAACTTAGAGTTTCAGGCACATATAGGTCTTGCTGTGAAGTAGTTAGACTATCCTGAAGTAAAAGGATTCATCATGTAGTGTTTACTCTCTGATAGTGAAATTTGTTCGGATAATTTCAAACAGAATAAAATAGTTTATTTTTTTAATCCATAAACAAAGAACTTATCATGACAGCATCCTAAGCAGAATGCTGTGACTTCAAAGTTGGCTTGCTTTGAGCCAGATGACATCCCAAGGCCCCTTCCAACCTGAGGTCAACCTGAGGTGATTTTCTCCGTTATCCTATTACAGAAGTTATATACCCTAACTTATCTATTTATTCAAATATGTAGACTCACAGAATCACAGAGAGAGATTAGGGTATATAAATTCTGTAATGGGATAACAGGGAAAATCACCCATGAGACTTTTCTGCCTTTCCACCTGTGGTGTTTGAGGTGAAGAAAAGAATATTATATGGAGGGAGCCCATATAGGCTAGGTTACACCGTTCTGTCTTTAAGGCCAAATTGCACAGTATGGTTGGCATGCACAAGTTAAATTCTTTTCTGTCAAAAAAATAGGCTGTCGCCTCCAAAATGCCCACTGGGAATGGTCCCAGGCCTACACTATTGCCCAAATGGTGCCTGGGCATAGAATCATAGAATCATGGAATCACTAAGGTTGGAAAAGACCTCTAAGATCATCGAGTCCAACC
>NW_008796222.1:6234261-6245256 GCF_000699145.1 Aptenodytes forsteri | reverse complement strand
AGGGGCACGATCGCTTCCCTGCTCCTGCTGGCCACACTATTTCTGATACAGGCCAGGATGCCATTGGCCTTCTTGGCCGCCTGGGCACGCTGCCGGCTCATGTTCAGCCGGCTGTCAACCAGCACCCCCAGGGCCTTTTCCGACAGGCAGCTTTCCAGCCACTCTTCCCCAAGCCTGTAGCGCTGCATGGGGTTGTTGTGGCCCAAGTGCAGGACCCGGCACTTGGCCTTCTTGCACCTCATACAGTTGGCCTGGGCCCATCGATCCAGCCTGTCCAGGTCCCTCTGCAGAGCCTTCCTACCCTCGAGCAGATCAACACTCCTGCCCAACTTGGTGTCGTCTGCAAACTTGCTGAGGGTGCACTCGATCCCCTCATCCAGATCATTGATAAAGATATTGTCATGTCTGGGAGAACACTAGTTGTGCCTGAACAAGAGTGTGTAGGGGTAAGGTCATTGCTCAAGCCCCTCTCCTGCCCCTCTTTAATCTAATACAGGCCTAGGTAAACAGCTGTGGGAAGAGAAATATAGCAGAGATATATGGTGGTACCACTCAGGGGCTTTGCTAGGAAGACGGAAGAAACCTCTTATATTTGTGTACAATGTATTTAGCCTATAAACTAGGTGGCTTTCTAGTTGATACTTTAAAAAGGAGGCAAAGTAATTTCTTGGTTTTTTTAAAGTCTGGGAGATGTTAAAACATCATTTAGATTATGTGAAATATGAATTTTTCCCACATAGCTAAATAAAGCACATGCTTGCTACAAATATTTTATTTGTAGCTTAGAATAGCATGTGTAGGCATTTGGAAGGGGAAGGAACAGAATGAGAATGAGCAAGTTGGTTTACTTTTAAATTTCTTGAGAATATTACACATCTTCGCTATGGCTTAATATGCACATGGGACAGCAGCATTAGTGCAATAAGTTGTAATCAATACGACCTATAAAGTCAAGAACTAATGAAGATTTACATAAATGGACTATATCAGGTCCGCAGGAACCATTATAAATTAATAAATAATGCAAATACAGAAAGTTTTGACCCTGTACCAAAATGTGTATTTACCTGATAGAAAATAAATGGCCGTAAGAAGTAAATTTGGTAAATAATATTTGTATAATGAGTGAATTTACTACAGAAAAAAATTACTAGAAAATAAGCATTCTTTTTAAATCACTTAAACATTGTTTTGTCTGCAAAAACAGTTGTAAAAATTATTTTGGTCTCACAGGCAATATGAACATGTTTGCTTCATAACGTCTTCTTTCCCTCAAGTTAAACTATAATGAAGCTTGTGTTTAAGTAACATTTCATTTATGACGCAAACTGACCGAAAGCCAGAAAATTCAGAACTAAGGCTGATACTGTCTACAGTTCATGCTGTGATATCTATTTCCCCTTCTCTTCACAAAGCAAAGGATGAGGTGTCAGTGTAATGCTGAATTTTCTGGCTTTTGTCAATTCATGTCACAATATCAACAGTGCTTAAGCACAGGGAAGGGGGTTGTATTTAATACAATATCAGATTACATTAGACACTCTTTCTTTTTCCCCCACTTATTGCTGAACAGGCTGTTTTATGACTTTTGGAATTCAAATTACATCTAACTTGACCTGCGCTTGGGTGTGTTTGGCTTGGAATGCAAATGTCCTGTCCAGTCGCATATCCCTAAGGTCTCCAACAGAAATAATTTTAGCTCTCCTGCTCTCTGTGTGTATATAAATCCTTGATCAACAGTATTGTGGAAGCACTAAGGCTAATACACATTCTCCTTATACAAAAAAAGAAAAAAATTAACTGGTCAGGATAGCTGTAATGCTCATGCCTAGAATTCAGACAGAATGCTCTGGCTTATAAATGGGGTGTGCATGTATATAGCACAAAAGATGTACCTTGTTTTTTTTCTTTTATGTTTTATAATGGACTGTTTCTTTGGGAGGCTCACAGCACGTTTTTATCATATTGACCTATTTCTGTAAGTGTTTCTGTGCTAAAGCAAAGAAAATACATCATAGGCTTACCCACCTCACATTCCATGAGGTTGGTAGCATTCAACTTTAAGTCAGGTTTATTCTAGCCCTATTTTACACTTCAAGAAAAACTATCTTTAAACACTTACCTGTTTTCTATTCTTCATGATTACAACGGAAGAGCTTCCAGAGATTGACAGAAATACTGATTAAAGAATGAAGAGATTTAATTACGAAGGTACCTGCTGGCACAGCTCTGTTTAAATGTTGGATGTGTTTTCAGGATCAGTCTCCTTTCCAGAAATGCTTGACTCAGCAAGAACTGGCTAAGTCTCTAAACTCCAATAATAGCTTTGATGTATATGTTTGAAATAATGTGAATAAGCCTTCTTGCGACATTTTGCTAAGAAAAAAAATTATTCTGAACAGCAAATTACATTGTATTTTAATAGTAGATGATGTAAAATCTGCCAGATAACTTCCAGTAGCATATTTTTAAAGTACTTAGGATTATAGTATAAACCTCGCTCAAAAATAGAATGAAAACAGCTCTCATAGCAAAGATGATATCAAGTATAACAGTCTTAAAATATCCTACATTTGTATTGACTTGACAGAATAAGGCAACCTCCCAAAAGCCATTTTTTGTTCTGTTTATTGAGGAAATGCAATAACAGACATTTTAAGAATGTAAACAACATGTAAGTAATTGAGTATTAATCCTTGGCAGGCTGAGGCTAGTAGGACTGACAGTAATTGAAAGTGCAATAAAGTATAGCAAGAAAATTACTTTGATGAGTAAAATATCAGTTCTCTTTGAAGGTTTGAAGGTTGGAAGGGGTGGTTTGTGGTCAATGTTCTAATAATAGTCTGCCTAACATTTCTTCATCCTAGCCGGTGCCCACAAGTGGATGGTGTTGTAGTGGAATAAAGTAGTGAGGAACACATTTTTTTCTTTTTGTATTTCTTACAAAAATTATTTTGTATAACTGGGATGTGGCAGGAGTATTTTGCACACAGAAGAAACCTTTTCTACAGCCTGCTGGTTTCCTACAGGCTAAGGTCTGCACCCATTACCATCTTCCACTTTCCACACTGCTCCTCCCTTTTTCAGGCTTCTTTCTCTCCCTGCCCATGGTTCTCTAATACTCCAATTCTACCTATAAATCTGCATATTGTGACCTATACAGTGGTGGAATAGAGACAGCAAGGAAAGATTATGTGGAGCTCTGTATATTTTTAGTGGATAGAAGTGGTACTGAGAAAGATAAAGCATGGCATTAGGGAGGGATGATATCTGAAGAGCAGTTTATGAGGAAAGGAAACTGCTCAAGGCAGAGTGGAAAAGGATGTAACTTCAAGTAGAAGGGGAAGGAATGCAGTGAGCATACAGGAGGACTTCACGTGGTAAGCAGGAGCTTAAAAGTTGAAAGATGAGAAATACTTTTCTTTAAACTTAAAAGAAGGAGAAATAACCTAAGGAAATCCCCAAACCCCCAAAAGTCTGCATTTACAGTTAGGTTGCTCAAGTGTACTTCCCATCAGCACAATCATTTCAAATCAAGGAAACCACTAGCGGAGCCAGCATTAACCAACCTCAGTTTACACATCTTACCACCTAAACATTAAACCTAAACCCATAGCTATTTTTAGCATCCTCAGCTTGATAATAAAAACCCTTTAATTTCGGCATGAAACCTCGTGCAAGCCTCATATCCAGTTCTTTAAAAAAAATGTACAGTCTTTGTTCTGACCTCATGTTTATCTTTCTGGTGGCTAAGTTATTAGCTGTCTTCACTTGGCTAGGGCAAACTTCAAAGTGTGTGTCTTTGAATAGCATTTTGAGAAATTTGAGGAACTACGTAGGTATTTTATGTTAGAGATGAAAGGATGTTTTTAAGTAGAACAGATGAGACTGTGAGTGTATATGTACATTACAAAGTTTATTTAACGGTCTGCTTCTATTTTTTCAGTATTGCAGTATATTAAGCTTCCTTGATCACCCTGGACATTTCAAAAATAATTTAAACTGATGCCAGTAGCTTTGGTGCTATATAATATTACTCATATGCTAAGATATATGTTACCCTCACCTATGCTATTTATATATTTTGCCATTTTCAAAGTATTCCCTTTAATATTCCTTGTTATTCTTTACAACATCATTATGTATTACTATTTTCCCAATTTTTCTATACTTTTTCATTGAATTCAGCTCTTCAGGTACTAGCAGACTCAGAATTTCTTTTATGTGTGGACATAATATAACATCTCTTCCTTTGTTGTACTACTTGACCTGGCATTGAAAGAGGAATTTCTTTTCATGCTTTCTCTTGATTCTGTGTTATTTAAATATCATGCCAGAATAGTCCACACTGATGAAGACATCACAGTGGATGCTACGAGATGAAGATGGCACTGCTGAATTAAAAGTCCAAGCAGGTCTGGCTAGCACTATGCATACACTATGTACATACACATGGAAAAATATGTCTGGGTATGTGTACGTATACAGAAATTAATAAGCAGTCAGTTTAAATACTGTTTGCAAAGGGAGAGAAAAAGACACTGAGACAGAGGAATGTTACATGTGGTGTTTGCATATGGAGATAATTGATATCCGATTCCTAAGTGGTCAACACATTTTCCTGGTTCAGCTAGCAGTAGATTACACAGCAGTCTCTTCAGAAGTTCATATGACTGAGTAAATATGAACTTTTCCATGGTACCATTCCTTTGTCTGAGGGTGAAATATTAATTCAAAAACTAGAAAATTAGGTTCTCTCTCTTTCTATTTTAAATCTACCAGTTACTTCCCTAAATAGAACAGTTAACTACTGAGTTCAGCTTGGCTTAAGTAGTTGTTTTTGCAACCTATTTAATATAGCTCTCAATGTAAAAATAAAATAATCTGTATTTAATTTAGCACCTAAAATGCTGAAAGAGGAAGAACAATTCACAAACCCACTGAGAAGAAGCATAAACTGGCACCTACCCCCCCTAGACTAGAGGGGGATCTAAGCAACCATTGTATACAATCCTCTTCTAAATCACACCCTGTTCCTCTGTCACTTTGCCTTTACTTGTGGGTCTCAGTGGAACTACTCACAAGTGTTAAACAGATGCGTAAGTGTTTACAGAAATGAGCCTAAGAGAACGACGTACTTAATCCTGCTGCATGATTGCAGGGAGGAGATGGAGCAAATTCCACCCAAGCATTCCCCAAACTCCAGATCAGAGAAGGAAAAGCTGTCTGCTGCAAATAAGAAGTGGGATGCCAGACAGCTTGCTTTGCATGAGCTGCCAACCAGTGTTCCTAGCATGTAACATCAGGAGTCACTGTTAAATAGGAAGAAACTTGATTTGGTTGTAGGAGGATGTTGAGGGGAAGAAAGTAACACTAAGTTTCCACAGACAAGGAAAGATCCAAGCAGTTATTAATTACTAAAAATGACCACAAATGTATCAGTTTTCTGGTGAGAGACAGAACAGATAAAATATAGAAATCTCCAGTTAGATATATCACAGAGGAGAATGGAGTAGAGTCTGGTGAGTCTGGCTTACCAAGTAGTTTCACATCGGTCATCAGACTAGTTTAGGCAGTAGTGCCAGCAGTAAGCTCCCAGACCACTGAGACCACACTGAAGATAAAGCCGAAAAAATGCCCTTGTCCCTCTCCTACTGGTGAAAGAGGTTCAATGGGCCGGTAATAAGATACAGTGAAAGAACTGTTTTGAAGATACATTCTGAGAGTGAGGAAAAGAGGTTAAACAGATTGCTTCCAAAATTACTGGATTAAACTTTGTTTGTTATCTTAAGTTATGACTATATCATGCTTTCATAAATAAAGCTTTCTCTGTTTGCATATAGTGCTGGCATAAAGGAGTGTACACCTGATTTTCTGTCTTGATAAGGTTGGTAGGTGGATTAGTCACTTGTATGGGCTTTGAAGTATCACAAACCTACCTATTCTCCGGCCTTTTTCTAATGAGCCAAAAGGGTTACTGTGAGCCAAAAAGAGCAGCATGATTCTGACTATCACTCATCTGCACTTTTGGATTCCTCATGTAAGTCTATGTCAAGTCAAGTTTTCTTTTGTTTCTTTTTTTTTTCTCCTGCTGATTATGTATTTTTCCTCTTTCTCTTCAAGATTTGTCCCCCTGAACTTGGCACTGGTGAAGCTGCACCTCGAATACTGTGTTCAGTTTTGGGCCCCTCACTACAAAAAAGACATTGACATGCTGGAGCATGTCCAGAGAAGGGCAACAAAGCTGGTGAAGGGTCTAGAGCACAAGTCTTCTGAGGAGCGGCTGAGGGAACTGGGGTTGTTTAGCGTGGAGAAAAGGAGGCTGAGGGGAGACCTCATTGCTCTCTACAACTACCTGAAAGGAGGTTGTAGCGAGGTGGGTGTTGGTCTCTTCTCCCAAGTAACCAGCGATAGGACGAGAGGAAATGGCCTCAAGTTGTGCCGGGGGAGGTTTAGATTGGACGTGAGGAAAAATGTCTTTACTGAAAGAGCGGTTAAACATTGGAAGAGGCTGCCCAGGGAAGTGGTTGAGTCCCCATCCCTGGAGGTATTTAAAAGACATGTAGATGTGGTGCTTAGGGACATGGTTTAGTGGTGGACTTGGCAGTGCCAGGTTAATGGTTGGACTCGATGATCTTAAGGGTCTTTTCCAACCTAAACAATTCTATGATTCTATGATTAACAATAGCATCCTATTAGTTTTATGGTAGTTCATCATTACAAAGTCTGAAAAGAAATTCAATCTACCCAACCCACTACATGCAGATATCTGCTCATTCAGACATATGAAAACTGGCTGAACCCATTTCTAAACCCTCTCAGCTCACAGCTCTGTAAATGGAAAGACTCCACAAAAGCAATAAACTTGTGGAAGTCCTTTACAGTTGATTACCCTTTACAGAAACATACCTACATACACATGCAAAGGCAACCTGACCTGACAGGACTCTGTCCTCTTTAAGTCTCTCTCATTTTCATCTCACAATCACAGAATCACAGCATGGCTGACGTAGGAAGGCACCCCTGGAGATCATCTAATCCAATCCCTCTCCTCAAGCAAGGTCACCTAGAGCAGGTTGCTCACAGCTGTGTCCAGTCACATTTTTAATATCTCCAAAGATGGAGGCTCCACGTCTCTGGGCAACTTCTTCCAGTGTTTGACCAGCCTTGCAGTAAAAAAAAAAAAAAAAAAAAGAAAAGAAGTTCCTGTACTTTAATTTGTGCCCATTGCCCCTTGTCCCATCACTAGGTGCCACTGAGAGGAGTCTGGCTCCTTGTTCTTTACTCCCCACCATCACCCCATCACGAGATCCTTCCTGAGCTTTTTCTTCTCCATGTGGAATAGTCCCCGCTCTCTCGGCCTTTTCTCATACGAGAGATGCTCCGGTCCTTTCATCACCTTCGTGGCCCTTCGCTGGGCTCTCTCCTATATGTCCACATCTCTCTTATACTGGGAAGCCCAGAACTGGACCCAGCACTCCAGCTGTGTCTCACCAGTGACGAGCAGAGGAGAAGCATCACCTCCCTCAACCTGCTGGCAATGCTGTTCCTAACACAGCCCAGGAGGCTGTCGGCCGTGAGGGTGCGCTGCCAGCTTGTGTTCACCTTGGGGCCTGCCAGGACCCCCAGACCCTTTTTGCAAAGCTGCTTTCCAGCTGGAAATCATTTATTGCTTTGTCATTTAAGTAGCCACCTCTGTAGAAATGCCTTGTTGTCTCCTAAACTTATCCTTCCGTTTATAATGCTAGCTTGACCAGGGGAGCTTACTTAGTACACCCACTCCTGAAAGTAAAATAAAATTCATACATTTCCTTATTGATTCTTCACTAGGTGGTTATCACACACTTAAAAATCTTAGAAAATGTGGATACCCATAGTAGGCCCAACAGCAAAGCTGTGAGAAAAGCTATTGGTAACTTAAAAGTAGAAGTTACTAATAAAACAAGAAGTTAGGGAGGAAAATGTGTTCAATTTACCATACATCATTATGGGAAACTGCACAGCACATGTTTAAGTGCTTTGCTGCATTGTGGTTTTATATAGTATAGTATAACTAGTACTGTGTCAGCTCATACTATTACTTCATATTATTTCTCTGAATCTTCCTGGTAATAAAATTTTTATTTCTGTTAGCAGATGGAAATTTCAAAGTGGTTTTTTTTGTTGCTTAGCAGAATGATCTCTAATTTGTTTTCTTAATTTTGCTGCCTAATATTTTAATTTGACATATGCCTTGCCCAATTATTATTTTATATTTAACTACATTTTCATTCTTCCTTCTTGTTGTTTTGAAGTCACTTAAATGATTCAACGTTTAAGGTTTTTTCTGTTCTTTCATCAGTTTTATTTCCTTTTTTGGGAAAAAAAATTCTACGTTTCCTTTTCCTGCATTTAGAATTTATGAAGAAACTTATTATAGTAGTTGAATAATTGTTTTCAAATTCACATTACTTATTTTTCTGTTGATAAAGTCGATGTTTTAATTCATTCATACTTTTTGCTTCCATATACATCCTCCTTCTCCTTTGGAAAGATTATTTAAAAATTTATGACTTTCTACATATTGAATGTACTACTCTAGATGCCCTGGCTTTGATAGGTCTTCCTCAGATAATTCTTGAAGAATATACTAAGAAGCTCAGAGCGCTTGCTTACTGTCAGACAACCTGGAAGTACTTCATTTTCTGGAAAGTATTTGTTCTTCGTAAAAACAGCTCAAAATCTTTCTACACTGACCAGTTCTGCCTAGAAGGCAAAGTCATTCTCTTTCTACCAAAACTGAGGATGTAGGAGCTTCCTGCTCCTTCATACTACATGTCCTGCTCTGTGGACAGGACACAGGTACTGCTTAATGCCATACTTTCCTGGATTTTCTCTTTCTCAAATATTTAGAGGCGTATTTCCATAGGTCAAGCCAGGGTACTTCCTTTTCTTACCAAAATACAAGTAGACTATGGGATTTGGAGGAAAAAAAAGTCTACTCAGCATAATTATTTCAGTTTCTCAGACTGAAAAACTCAAAGAGTACAGGTCTGTCTAGCAGTAGCAACCTATTATCCTACATTATCAATCCAGGCATACCACATAAGAATAGATTAATCATCTAACAACAACAACGCGAGCAAAACCAACAACAAACAAACAAACAAACAAAAAACCATAAAGCAGAAAAGTTTAGCATGTTTTGGAAAACTATGTTGATGTATACAGTGATCTGAGGAGCTTAGAAATTAAAGACATCTTAAAGAAGTTGCTGTGTGGGGTGGTATAGAAAAGTCTGGTTACCAATCATCAATCATCAGCTCCTTCAGGTTCCAGCAGAAGATTACAGGGGAATAGGATGCTTTTTTACTGTGCTGTATACAGTCCTGGCAGATCAGGATGTCTCTTTTCTTGGATATTTAAATCTAGATTAATTATGAGTCTGCTTTTCCCTGTGTTCTCATAGAGAAGAAAGTAATTAATGACTATTAAATGGTTGTAGTATGAGGCCTAAATTAAACAATGTCTTTCCTTTCCATGTTTAGATAAGATAAGTTATGAAAAGTTAAGTACAGATGGAATATGACAAATGCTGTCATCCAATTTCCCATTGCTTTCCCGATGGCATGTCTTCTGAAGTAATTTCTAAGTAGTTTCCACTTTCTCTTAAGACACAAAAACCTTACTGTATCTTTTTGCACAGTAGGAAAGGAGACAACATTTTCTTAAGTAGCTAAAAAATTAGGTATTGCCTTTGAAACTCCTCTTTGTAAAATGAAGAATAGAGCTAAAAACTTCCAAGGATTTCTGAATTTCAAAACTTCAGCTGGATCAGGTACTCATTGGAAACAAATTGGCTTATTAATTAGCCTTTTGTGGACGTTGGCAAATCAGCTGTGTGTGAATTCCAGCCTGTCAAATGCTTGCAAAGGGTTGACTTGGAGTGTTTGCAGATCACTCTTCATGACCTGAAAACAGTTCCAGAAGCCGCATGGCATGTATCCCAACCACTACTTTGGCCAACCAGAGCACCTAATATACCTCAGTGAGTGACTGCAAACCATTCCTGCTAAGGTTTATAAACTTTTTGGAATTTGTCAACAGGAAAACAAAGCAAAACAAGAAAACCCACAAAACCAAAACTATGCCCCACTGCATATGTTTGCAGCAGAACTAACAATGATATAAACAGCAGAAGGCTGTCCTCTTTTTCTAGCATTTATTGCCCAAAATTACAAGGAATGCACACGCTTGCAGGGTAGACCATTGATAATTCTACCTTATTGGGAGAATTCTCTGTAAAATTTTTCTTTCTTCTTGAGTTACATTACATCTTTTACCATAGAAGTGGTACAAAACCCAGGCGTCTTAGAGAACTGTCATAGTACCCAAAAGCTCTGTTTTACCCTGTGGTAGGGACACTCTTTTTAGAGAAAACGGATTTTTTTTAGGTTTTCAATAGACTGGACACATTTTTTGTTATTATTCATGGCAACAAAACTTTAGTATTGTGAGCACTTTAGTCTGATACCAGAACTAAGCAAGTCCTTGAGGATCAGAATGAACTGAAGAACAAGATATTTAGGCTAAATTATACTGGGAATAAATATAAATAATAAAAATTGAGAGCATGTGAATGTAGAGTTTTAATTCTAGCCACTCTACTTTTGCAAAGATTTCCATCTTTGAGTGCAGATAAAGATCCAAAACTGCCTGTGCAAACTGCTGAAGAAAAATAAAATCCATGGTAAGCATTTACGAGACTGGGTCCAAGTTATTATGTTGACAGGGAGGCTTTTTCTTGCTGTTTATCTTGCAAATGTAGAATTTATTAAAGCTGCTGTAGCTTCAAACCTTTCAGACAAACCTTTCTTCTCTGTCAATTTGATGTAACTGTAAGACAAAACACACTGCAAAGTTTAAATAGTTACAGCTTTTCTGACTTTTATTGATTGAGCAGTGACACGTCAGTTAAATCCTCTTCCTCCTTCACTTTTCTTCCCACCTCCCCCC
>NW_008796222.1:6165459-6233448 GCF_000699145.1 Aptenodytes forsteri | reverse complement strand
CTCTTCCTCCTTCACTCTTCTTCCCTCCCCCCCCCCCCCCCAACTTATTGAATATGCAATGAAAAGCTAATTGGCAGAGAGCCATTCTGGCAAGCTGCATGGTGTGTTCAGCAGTTTGTTTGATTTATACCGTTGGAAGTTGCCAAACTTTTTGTCATTTGGTTTAATATAATGTTGTGCCTTTAACAATTTTTTCTTCCATAAAGGATTTTTATTTTGCTCAGTAGGATTATAATTTGAAGGTATAATTAGCATCTTGTTAATTGTCGATAATTACACACGTCATTCAAAGAGCTCTTGCAAAGGGCATGCGATTCATTTAACAGAAGTTCCTCGAGCTGGTGTTCAGAGGTCCCTAATGAGCAAAGAATAGAGCAGGAGTGGATGTAATAATATAAATTGAAAATATGAACACATATAAGCAATCTAAATTTAAATTCAGGACAGTGACATGAATGAGCCTCTCTCCTATCAAAAGGGATGCACAACAGTGTGAATTAGCAACCTCCGTGCTCCAAAAATTGCAGAGACAAAGAAAACAATACTGTGATGTTAAGCTTTGAATTTAATTTTCCCAGCAACATTTGTGCAAATGTAATGTAATGTGTAGAATATTACAGCCAATGTAATGATGAAAATTAATAATTACTTACATTGCAATGTTTTTTACCACTGCAGTGTCATTCTATGCTGTGTAACCATGGCAGAATTTGATTGTTTCTGCTCATACTGTAGCAATTGTAAGTAAGTCCCTCATTTAGGAAAGTAGGCTCCATTAAGAGAAATCAAGAGTATTTCTGTAGTAAAGTTTGGCAGCCTTGCATACTTACAACCTGTTTCATATCAAAACAGCATAATGGTGCAGATCCCTATGAAAGAATAACTGGGGTTTCTCATTCCTTGGCAGGTAAAACTCTCAGTGGATCAGTGAGCTAGAGGAAATTTTATCCTCTCCTTCAGGCCCATCAGTCTGGGGCCTGTAGAGCTGGAATCAAACCCTCATTTTGCTGTAAAAGGATTTTGCCATTTACGCTACCTCCGAGTTACCCCACTGCAGAAAACAAACGTGCAGTAGCCTCCGTTTGAACTTATTGTTTTCACTGCGACTCACTGAGGGGGGAACATCACACAGCTTTTGCTCTCCCCTCTACCCGTGCTGCAGTGTTGATACTGTCATCAAGTGTCTAACGTCCTTATTTTCCTTGCTGCCACTGTCATCTCCTTGGAGCCAAGGGGGAGAGGACCACTGTAGCAGAGGGGGAGGCAAGCCCAGACGGGGAATCGGGAAGTGTCTGTGTAGCTCTTAGATAGTGCCGCCGCCTGCTTTCAATTTACCCAGAGGCCTGCGGGATCCGATCCTGGAGAGCTCCATAGGCTGAAGGACAGGATGGGGTCACTTGGTCAGCTGAAGATCAAAGTGAAGATCAGTGTAGGGCAACCGTTGCATCTCTTTTTCCCATGGTGAGCTGTGCACTTCTCAAACACAGATTGCAACCTGGGCTGTTGTGTCCAAGGGTTGCCATAACCTCCGCTTGAACTTTTCGGTTTTGCCCCACCTCACCAAGAGGACTCATTCCCCTCTCTCCTTGGGAGAGCTCAGCTGACTCCGGCTGCATTAGCTCCAAATAGGTCGTTTGTTAGAAAACCGCTTGCTCCCAATATTTCCATTTGAATGCAGTTCTTTTTCTCCACCCATATGGATGACTTCAGACATTTTCTTATTAGGCCTCCTCTTTGTTGTTACATGACTATGGTGGAGTTTTTCCCTTAGCCATCTGTCTTTTTGAGAAGCACTTTGAATATTGTCAGGTGTTCACGCCAGCAAGAGTTTCTCTGTGTGTTCCTCAGAGCCTTTCCAATCAGTTCCTCTTCTACTTGACACAGAGCTGCAGCAGCTGGTTGCCAAAGCACTCCATCACCTTTGTTCATAATCAGATTTTACTGCCTCAGTAAAGAATGGACAAGAGTGAGGATTTAAAAGAGATTAGCCTTTAACTGAATTAGAGGGGACTACAAATATCTTTGGTTTATATGAAAGATTCAAAAGTTTTTTTGTCTTGAGAGTATTAACGTTTCCTTTTAATGAATTTATTAAACAAACATATTTAAATTCCTGTACCATCTTCCTCTCATTTTTCCTTGATCCCTGGGATTCTATTACATAAGATGACTGTCAAAAATTGTGTTTGTTACAACATAACAGGATGTTTAACTAAGAGTTCTTGGTATTTTCAGTAGAATTTTGTTTTGTTTTTTTCTTTTTAGGTAGTCAGCTCACAAAGTGTGCACCACTAAAGAGAAAAATCCACAAATCAGCACACAGTATCTCTCATTTTTCCTTGATCCCTGGGATTCTATTACATAAGATGACTGTCAAAAATTGTGTTTGTTACAACATAACAGGATGTTTAACTAAGAGTTCTTGGTATTTTCAGTAGAATTTTGTTTTGTTTTTTTCTTTTTAGGTAGTCAGCTCACAAAGTGTGCACCACTAAAGAGAAAAATCCACAAATCAGCACACAGTATCAGGACTATTAATGTATTAATAATCTATTTGAGTGGGGTGTCACAGATATCACTGCACTCAGGACAAACAAGCTCTCCCTAACCTCACTTCTTTAAAATTAAACCATCTTCAATGTGGCGAAAGCCAGCTAATGAAACAGATCCATCTTCTCCTTGAGAGCTGACTTCAAGTGGCATAAGTAATTGACTTATTTATTTGTGTTATTTCTTTATTCACTCCCCTGTTAAACGGAAGATGCTGGTTTGAACCGTGCCAGAGCAAAGGGGAAACCTAACCTACACCCTCCAGCTCCAGGCAGTGCCCGAGGCAGAGGGCCTTAACCACTGAGCTGCCAAACCCATGAGCTCTCATTAGGCTCGCTCTGCTGATGAACACCAGACCCAGCTAAGCGCCAGAAGATGCTGCTGTGGGGAGGAGACTCAGTTTCTCCTGACCAGTGCAGAGCCAAGAACCAAAAGAGCTGCTGTCTGCCACCTCTCTCAGCCTGGTACAGGCAGTCCTGCCTGTTCCCGCTGCAGGTTCAGCATGGATCCAGTGGTGGGTAGGTAGCTCAGGGTGTGAACTGGGAAGCCCTGGTTCTTGGGGCTAGCTTGGTCATGGGGTGTAAAAGGCCTGCTGGAGTGCTCAGTTGTGTAAGATGGTGATCTGCTCTTTCCTGACTGCGTGTGATGGCACAGAGCCTGTTCCCACTGTCTCACCTTGGCTGCTACGGAGGACCATGTGTGGAGTGTGTAAACTTGTTTCTTTACATAGATAATTGAAGTTTGGGGAGGGGAACAAAAGAAGGTGCTCCCACCGTCCCTCACCTAACACAGATATGCAGACTGCCAGAGAGGCCTTCCTTTAGCTTAGTTGCCAATACCTGCTCCAGTTACTTCAGAATTTGGGTGGGGGTTCCCTTTTGACAGCTGAAACCATGGTGCCAGGGAGGGATGTGCCCTCCCATTTATGCAATACCCTGCTAACCCATGTGCATCTACTCTGGAAAGCCCTGCTTGTGACTTATGCCCCATTTTTGGTGAAAGCAAATAAAGTTTAGTGCTAAATCTTACAAGCACTATTTCAGTGACCCAGATCCTGTATTCCAGGGGAGTCTCTAATTCCTTTTGCATTTAACCCACCAAAAAAACCACAGCTGATGCTGGAAAGAAACCTTATCCTGTCCAGGCTGAAAAGTCTAGAGATGTTGCAGGTGCCCTTGTTGCAAGTGTCTGAGGAAACCCCTGCATGAGGCTGCTGAACAAAAGGGCAACTCTGCCTTGAGAGATACTCACAGTCTTAAAAGAGAGAAGGATCCTGTCTGCAGCGCCCTGAAGGTGACTGCATCTAGAGTAGGACTTGCAGTTTTGAACCTCAGTCTCATGATGATGCTTAAACTATGCACCACTGCATGTTGTCAGAGACAGCACAGTTGTTTTAGGATTCATGTTGAGTGAAAATTAAGGACTAAACACAATAGGTGAGAGTTCTTCCACCAAACGATGGGATATTTCCTGTTGTATTAACAAGATTTGGGGCCATGAGACAACAATTTAAAAGACACAGTGTAAGGTTTGTTTCAGACTCTTACCACTTCTCCAAATCCTACCTTCGGGTATTTCATGTCAAGGATACAATTACTTTCAGAGCTCTATCTGTCATTATCACTGAGACATGATGTGCTTCATATTCTCACAAAAATTAAAAAGAAGATGTAAAGAAGATAGTATAATGCAGTTCAATATCACTAAGAGATGAAATAGTATATATGGGTACACAGGGAGAGTTTTAGCTAAATTTGGTTTTTTGTTCATAGTACCCTGTAGGCCAATCAATGAAATGGCATCTTTTACTGGCCCAGCCCAGTGCCAAGTAATTTTCTCCTCCTTTCTGTTATCTTTACCTCATTTCCTAATGATTTCTCGAGTGTTCTGTTCAAATTAAAGTCTAATAGTATATTCTTTTCTTAAATCTTTTTACAAAGCTCATCTATAATATAAATCAATGCAATGAAACCACTGAATAATGCAGGCACAATACATATATCTAGAGAGCAATTTTTAAGCTCTTCAAATTCAAGTAAAGAAGAATAATGCAAAAAAGGCTGTGGATAGTCTTGCCTTTTATCTGTGTGTGTCTCACATATCTTCCTTTTATTTCCTACTTTTTCTTTTCAGAGTAGCTCATAGTGTTGAGGTTTTGGGTTTGCTTTTTTTCCATCCTAAATTCAATCAAGCACATCCTGTTAAGAACAGGACCATCAGCAGATGATATTTAACTAGATCAGTGAGGATTTCTGATTTTTCCTGTTCTCCATGAAGGACTGATAGACTTATTTCTGATTATTTTTTATATGTTAAAAGTATGAAAGAAAGAGGAACAGACAGCTATAAAATATTCAGCAAAAAAAGCAACAGAAGAAAGAGCTGATAAGCTTGTGCAAGAGATTGTGAGTGGAGCAGAAGAGTAGAGTCAAACAGATTTTTTAAATAAAGAAAAAATATAGCAAGGAAACAACCACCACAGAAATCTAATGGGAAAAAAAAAATAATGAAGGTATCATCAGACACTATGTGATCTACCTAGGAAAATAGAAATTCTTTACAATTGGCTGTTTTGCACCTGGAGAGGTCTGGAAGCAGAATGCAGATAGTCAGGCTGTTTATTTGGAGATCTAATAAACCTTGTGTTCAGGTCACATGCCTTCTTCAGCACTATCATATTCTCAGCGGTTGTTGCCAATTCATTGAACTTTGTCACGCATCCCATTATATGTAACATTTTTCTTAAACCTGATCTTCTGTGATCATCTGAAAAATCTCTTCTTAGAAAAAAAGTTATTAGTTCTTATGATGGCAAAGCATAGCTTGAAAAATACTTTCAAGTTTAAATGCCTCAAAAACAAATGTATGAAAGTTTCCAGATTGAATTTTATGTCTTTTACTGCAATCTTCTGGGCATTTTCAGAACGATTTTAGAACATGTGGCTTTGGCCATGCTGTCTGTGCAAAACATGTAGAATACGTATGGCCAATGGGAAATATCTAAAAAGTTCTGTGAACTCAAGTTCTCTGCAGAGAGGCTCAGCTGTATTACAACAGCTTTCTGGATGGAGGACCTTCTATTCCAAGCCCACCTCAATCCTACAGAGAGCCTTGTACAACCCAAAGTTGCAAGAGGTACGTGCAATACAGCCCACGGTGCACATGCAGTACTTGGAGTGTCCTGATCTTCTTCTTAATTCCATCATGATGAAACAGGAAAGAGTTTATAGCAATATAATATTGTTGGTTGTTTCACTCTGTTTTGCTGTCTGACATTAAGAGAAGATAGAAGTAACATTCTTTGATAAGGAAAACAGATATTTTTCTTTTATCCCTGAAAGTTGCCTTGCTCCCTAGAAGTTTCTCTCATACCGTCACCTGTAATTTTTTCTGTTTTCCAGGACAGTTGAATCATCTTTTCTCTGTGATGCTTTATGAATGTGTATCCAGTGCACTGGAACAGTATTTATGTACACATTTCCACATGTCTCTAAAGCAAAAATGAAAATAGCTGTGGTTAAAGCCGTCACATCAGCTACAGAAAATATGTACTTAGAAAATGAAAGGGTTCTATTTTACAAAGCAGATATATGAAAGTTATTCCCTTGCACATATCAGCCGAGACTTCAGTGTGTGGTAATACGTAAATAAGTCTTCCGGTATCACTGGTGGAGACAAGCTGCCAGGAAGACCTCAAGCCACCAGACAGCAATGAGGATGCCTCAGGCTGTTACAGCAGCAAAATTCTCCATGCTAGTGAGAATATGTTTTCCACTGGATAGGGTTAAAACTTACCCTGTTAAAAATACTGTCCTCATCAATTAAAGCAGATCTCAGAAGATCAGAAAGAAAGCATCAAGCCCCTGTGCAAGCCGGAGACACATTTCCACTGCATCATTCTCTGTGAGAAGCAAACCCTCCCCAAGGACAGTGCTGACCCCCAACTCCCCTAATTTCAATCCAGCTGCAAATAATGATGGTGAAAGCCTTATTTCTGAAAACAGCCTGGTCTAAACTGGAACTTTTCCCTTCTTTATCTCTATATCTAAAAGTTACTGAAGGATAAATGTACTAGATAGTCCTTTTTAGGAAACCCCCAAAAGAAAAGCATAGTTCAAACCTTTGACGAAGAGCTGGTCAAACTATAAGCTGAATATAATTTCCTCTGTACTAGCATCAAGTGGACATAAAATTAAACTGTATTGATTCTGGTGCATTTTACCCATAATACACACTAATTTAACCTTGGTGTCAGTAAACAGTGAAGGGGGAATGAAGCTGTTAAACATTAGTAAAAGTCAGTGAGATGGAGATCAGGCTATTAGGAAACTTACTTATTTTGTATCTTCTCCAGCATATTTGTGGGCAGGAACATTTTGTGCTTTTTACACCCTCTCAGCCCTAGCAACACTATTGTCCCAATAGCTAGGAACCCCCAGTTTGAGGTTAAGTTTTGGCAGGTCTGAGCTTCCCACGGTATTTAGCAAGATACGCCTAGTGTATTTCATATGCTCCATTTATTTCACAAGTTTAAACAAAGGGCATAGCCAAGGGTAGAAGATATTCTTCACTGTGGATAAGACATCATCTGTATCGAAGGACATGATCCTCATCATGACTACTTCACATGGGAAATACCAACACAAATCTCTCAAAAGTAGTGTTTAACCCTATTAATTGAGCTTGATGACAGAGGATCAACACATCACAAACCAGCAAAATCTGTGCTCACCACCCCAGCTTCTTATAAGACCATTTGTGCAAAAGTGATTCCAGGTTTTCATTATCTCAGGCTACTGACTTCTATTCTTGGAATTGTTGCACTTGGTAAAAGAAGATGTAATGTCATATACCAGCCAATTGCAGGATAAAAGAGGGAATATAAAGATAACATACCATTTCCTCTTCCCCTCTTTTCCTTCCATCACCCCTGCACTAGCACATATGCTGAGTAGAGTATGAAAAGACAAATTTAGTACCACCTGTAGTCACTTAAAGTCATGCTTCAATCTTGTCTCCAAAGAAGGAATTATATTTTTCCTGGAAACTATATCTATTAACTAAGCATTTTTTTTTTAACTAATAACATTAAAAATATTTATTTGTTTGTTTATTCTGCATACAATTAATAGTTCTAATCAGTTGTCTCTGTACATATATAGGTATCTTTTACTATACATATATATGGCTTTCTGAAATGCATTTTAGATTAGTGAGCATTTTTGTGCCTCTCTGAATATATACATAATGAAAAAGAATGCACTGGTAGATGCTGATAAGCCAAAGG
This sequence comes from Aptenodytes forsteri, assembly GCF_000699145.1. NCBI lineage: Eukaryota > Metazoa > Chordata > Aves > Sphenisciformes > Spheniscidae > Aptenodytes > Aptenodytes forsteri. Next base: position 6,225,611 of record NW_008796222.1, on the reverse strand, counting down.
AAGATTTAAATTCCTGAAAAACTGGAATGAGCACTTCTAGTAAATTGCATGCACCACTGCACATAAGTGACTCAGATAGGTGTTCATAGGAAAGTGGCTCCTTTGCACGACAGGCAGTTAGACAGATAGTTTTATCTAGCTAGCTCACTGTTGAAGGTGTATATACTGGATAGAATTAACATTAGTTCTCAAATGGTTAAAGCACTACTTTAATCTGCTCAAACTTCTGACAGGCAATGATTCTAAGAGTTAACGATGGTTTCAGCAGCAACGCAGGATTAGAATGGCCATCAAAAGTCCAGCCTCCCGCTGAAATAGACCTGGTGCTGCTAATATTCATCAGCGCTAACCTGAGTGGGTGAGATTTGTAGGTGAGATTAATCTAACTGAATGCAGATATCCTCGGTATACATACACAGATATGGGCTGTTTATTTAAGTTCCCATTACAAGACCCTATGAGAAATAAGCCCTTTAGGGTACAAGTCATCTAGCTATTTTGTAAGTCTACTCAGGATGAAATGGTTTGCTCCCTAGAAGGACTTATTTTTCCTTACTGACCATAAAGGTAACCTTAGAAAGGAGTCATCTGATGTTAGCTGAATTGAATAGTCTCCTGCCTATATTACATAAGGATGACTTCAAACAAGGGAATCTCATCTAGATTCAGATTTAACTCTTCAAGTTGGTGTTCATAGTCCCTTTACAGTCCCAATCTAATAAATGGAAGGGACAGGCACCTCTGAAGAGCAATAATTGCACAGAAGATCTGCCTCAACCTCTGTGAGTGTCAATCGTTCACCCTCAGTTAGAGAAAGAGCTTATATAGGGTGCCTATGCATCTCACAGCCACCTTAGTTTATTGTCTAAAGTTACAAGGGATAAGTACAGCCCAGAAAATGTAATTGTATATCAGTTCATTTTACAAAGACAACCAAATAGCATACCTCTGTTGTTCATGAATCTCTAGGTTAAAATTTTCAATCATCCCATCAGTGTATTGAAATAATACCATAAAATTATTTACTAGACGGTGTTGTATTCACACACTGTAAGTCACAAAATGTAATAACTTAAACAATAGTTTTCAAGAGATCCAGCATCTCTTGGAACCATATAAAAATGCATCAATATAAACCATTTGCCAAACACTCACAGAGATGAGGACTGCATTGCAGAAAACTCCTGAAAAGGAGGTGGGGCAGTGGGAGGGTAAATTCGTAACACAGATTATTCACAATGAATAATTCAGCTAGTTCTTTTTACAACACACTTCCACCAGCTGGCTTTTGTGTAAGAACTTCAAAGTATTACATTGATCTGGGTGTTAGAAAAATTTGCTGTTCTCCAAAAAGCAATGACATTTGAGCAATGCAGTTTTGTACTACTTCTTTTGACAAGTCCATGAGAATATTTCTTTGAAAATTAGGACATTTTTATTGATCTCAGATGCAGAAGTATTTTCATGTTGGCTTTCCTTTACAAGGAAAGTACATGTTGAATCACAGAATTGCTGATATTTCCTTATAATAGTATCACCTTGGATCACTAAAATCTATCAGTTTTGTTTCTAGCTGCAGATGTGGACATTTCACAGCTAATGAAAAAAGTTATGTGTGAGGAAAGTTCAACAAGAGCAGTTTTTTTTTCCCCTTTCTTATTGAAATCCCTTGCTAAGAAAAGGAAATCCCTTCTTTTCCCCTTGGCACTAAAATGCTGTAAGCAAGGAATACACTGGTGCTAAATATTAGCAGCCGAGTTCCAGAGTGATGTATAAACAGAGTTCAAAGGCAGAAATAAATTTACATATGCATTGCTAACATAGTTTCTTTTGCCACTGCAGTATTCTATACATTAATTTGAGTGCTGGAAAACTCCTCTCTCTGTGGCTTGTATTTTGAAAACAAACTAAGATAGAATAAATAATTTCTGAGGCCACAAATGGGACTTTGTGGAGACAGCACACATTAGGACTGAGGGCCTGGCAATTGCTTCTTATTTATTCCCTTATTTATACTGCTTATTTATTCACTCTGTACTTGGAGGTCTGGCAATTTTTTTCTCTTTTGTCAAAGCAGCTGGGGCATTTTGTGATGCATCTTAGTGGGTGCCTCACTGTACTCCAAGGCAAAGATTATTTTACCGTTGTGGGAAAAGTATGTCTCATCCTCACTCATATGAATAACTATCTAGCCAGCTTTATCATCATGGTGACAAAGAATGCTATCCATTTGTTTGGATAAACATATCTCATTTCCACATGAAAACCAAGGATATAAGAGATAATAATGACGGACTGAGAGATATCAAATGTTTAATTTAGTTTAGAGCAGCACTTGAAAGTTTAGATATACGTGGAATGCCCCAGATTCAAACCATTCCAAACACAGATGGTAGAGATGTGTGTGAGAGATTTCCACTGTTTCCTATTTCTTCCCAGAAAAAGATTTCTACATATTGGATTTTCAACTGCTGATTTCCAATGGAACTGTGGCAAATTATGCCACCACCAGAGGAGTACCCCTCTGGTTTGTTTTTCCTTGCAAAATTATGGTAACTACAATTGAGGTTGCTAACATAGAGTCCTGGAAAGCAGGGACTGCTCTTCCCAGCTACTCCTTCAAGTACAAGGGATAGGGAGGAAGATCCCAGCAATCACATCAGGGATGCTGTGCCCCTGCCTCTGCTCCCCTCCTGTGCAAAGCCTCATTGCTCGGATTGTGTGCAGGTATTGAGGTCCATGGTCTGTTTTAAAAATATGTTGTAATAAAAGAGCAAGAATATTGCAAACTGCCAGCAATAGGGAACTCTTCCCTTCTACAGGAAGGACAACAAATAATGGTATTCAGTCTGATGCAGGCACCAGACGTAAGTCCCTGGCATTTAGTAGAACTTCTCCTCTGTCTGCATGTGATATCCATGTGCTTCTTTTGTAGGCAGTACTACAGAATGTCTTAGAAAAGTGTTGAGAAATTGGAAACTTCCCCATACCCATGCTTCAGAAGGCCTTGGAATGGGTGAACAGCCCTGGGGAAAATGTTTGATTTCAATAGAAGGAAGATTGAAACTCCTTCCAGATTCCTAGCCCAGATGTAAATACCAGTAAAAAACTCCAGTGTACACTTGCACACCAAAGGTTCGTCCTCTGTAGTGGTGCCAAAAGCAATTCATAGAATCATATCATAGAATGGTTTGGGTTAGAAGGGACCTTAAAGATCGTCTAGTTCCAAACCCCCTGCCATGGCCAGGGACACCTTCCACTAGACCAGGTTGCTCAAAGCCCCATCCAACCTTGCCTTGAACACTTTCAATGATGGGGCATCCACAACTTCTCTGGGCAACCTGTTCCAGTGCCTCACCACCCACATAGTGAAGAATTGCTTCCTTATATCCAACCTAAATCTACCCTCTTTCAGTTTAAAGCCATTACCCCTTGTCCTGTCACTACATGCCCATGTAAAAAGTCCCTCTCCAGCTTTCTTGTAGGCCCCCTTCAGGTACTGGAAGTCTTCTATAAGGTCTCCCCGAAGCCTTCTCTTCTCAGGCTGAACAACCGCAACTCTCTCAGCCTGTCTTCATAGGAGAGGTGCTCCAGCCCTCTGATCATCTTCTTAAATGACTTTAAATATAGAGGATTTAGTTCTCTTCTGCACTTCTGCTGTCACAAGGTTAGATCAGCTAAAAATAAAGATTCATCCATGTATCATACAATGTCTCTACAAAGATAACTAATTTATTCCAGGTTTCTTCTTCTTTATAAGGAGTGTCATGCCATAAAAATGGCAAGTTTGCAAAGTATTCACACTCTTTTGGGAGATTAAAAAATACAAGGGCAAGGAGCTGTGGGTGTACATACACACAAACACAGTCTGTGCGGAGGCATTACCCACTTATTAGCATTGCATGTTTTAACGGCATGCCCTCTTTCATCTGTGCTCTGTTCTCCCAGCCATTTCCCTCAGACTCGGTCCCAGCATTTCAAATCTCTGAAAAGAGGTTTTTAACAGATGCTGTTGCTTTTCTCCAGATCCAGCTTCTTTTCTGTTTATTACCTTTTCTGTAAATGTCCAGTGTCTCCGGATTCAAGATAAGCCTTCACACTTCTGAAAGAGTCTCCCTGTTAAATTTCAGTTTCCCACTAGCTAGCAGAGGCAGAAACAGAATATGAATCCCATTGCAAAAAGAAGTTTGATAGCTTTCCCACAAAATTTTCTTCTCCTAAACCTAAAAGCTACAAGATACCAGACTTCAAGCTATCTGAGGTCACGTCTTGAAACGTTCAGAAGTGCAGTGGCACTTCTGAACAGTTGTCTTTACAGGCAGGAGGAAAGATGTATCAGGCCAGCAACCTTTCACAAACTCTCTGAAACATTGCCAAAGCGAAAAGGGGGAGCTGTCTGGATCTGAAGGTGGAGGGGAGGAGAGGCAAAGGTCTAGAAAATTTGGGGGCTGCACAGAACATGTGCTGATGGCTGCTCTAGGAATCCCCTCTGCTCTGATCCATGGCTTTTTGGCCTAATAGAACCACTGTTTGTAAAAGGAGATTTTCTCATTTGAGTCAACCTTTCTTTATAAAACAGTCTTTCCTTTGCCATCAACACAAATGCATATAAAATAAAAAATCACATCTCCTTTTTCAAATGGAGAATTCAACCCCATTTTTAGCTATAATCTGCTAGTAGCTATCCTATATGATGATTCATTACATTTAATAATTCTGAATTCATATAAAGAGAAAGTAAAGGGTTTTAAGGCTCCGAGAAGGAGAGAAGCCTTACATATATTCCAGAGGAGAACAGCTGTCAGGCAGGGGAAGTAAGGAATAATATTTTGATTTTGTTGTGAGGCGCTTCCTTCTATAAATAACACTGTTACATGGGTATAAATCAGAAGTATCGTCATTCTGAGGTGACCGCAGGAGACTTGAGCTCTCTGCTCGTGAGAAATTAATCTCGATTAACTCAGATGACTTCTGGATAGGTTACATGCTTGTCATTCACAGAGGTAGACTGACTGCTGAATGTTGATATTCTCTCAGAAATGAGGGTAATTAATGGATGAACTGCTGCTAAAATCTTAGTTGAAGTCCAGATTGCACACCAGAGGGCCTAATATTGTTCACTTATTTTCATCTGCAAGCTTCACTATCAGCCATTTTCTCACCAAATATTTATTTCCTTTGCAATTCAATGTTTCACTTTTTAATCAAACAGAATGCTGGGGTAATGGAAGGCACTATATTTTAACTCATAAGAATTTTAAAAATTTTATTTTTAATAAATTTTTGTTCTGGAATCTTTTTTTCTTTCTGAATCTAGGGTATGCTTTTGGGGGGTTTGGGGTTTTTATAAGAGTTATTTCAGATAACAAAATAAAAATGCTTCTGTGCCTTTTTTCATTCCTTGAGCTCTTTCACAATGGACTGTGGTTCATGGAAAAGATTGCAAGGGTCTTCCCGTGGGCAGGACTAGACCCAAGCACTGGACAACAACCTTTTCTCTGCACGGGAAAGAGGATGGTGGGGATTCGGTCTACACACAGGTGCTGTCCCACAGTGGAATCTGAAATGGTGCAACAGGAGCTATTGCTCTCCCTTTATTCTCATCAGAAAAAAAGACATTAAAAAAAGAACAAAATAGTGGAAGAAATAAGAGAAGACAAGGAAATGATACTTAAGGCATATGTTTCAGAAATAAATTGTTAAAAAACAAAAGTCATGTTGTTAAATATGAGAAGAAAGTAGAGTGGTCAGCCTTGTGTTTAGTACTCTGAACACAGAGCTTTACAAGCATAAAGGCTGTTTTGTTTTAAGAAAAAAGACTCAATTTTAGATATCTGGTGGGGAGGCTGGAGGATGGGAACTTACCATTAACTGGAACAACTGTTCAAAGCAAAGAAATGAAAAAGGGAACAGCAGAGGAATTTCTCTCCAAGTTGCCTACTGAAGCAGTTTCGGGTTTAATTTTCGTGTCTGTTTTGCAATCCCTTGATAGTCAAAACTGGCTGACACAACACATGAGATATGCCAATTCCAGTCCTGGGTATTTTGGGTTCCTGGAAACAGCACAAAGATCTGTGTTGACAAAAATTTTACAGATGTGCCAGATTTTTTATTCGGAGTGGGAAGCAGAGGCCCCTCAATAGGGAATGCTGCCCTGCCAGCAGCAGGCCTCTGAGATGGTGGTTGCACTGTGCCCTAGGTCACCCAGGCAGAGGGCATCTCGGTGGTGAGCGCCCAACCTCTGTCTAACTGGAGCAAGGAAAGGAGGGGTCACCAGAACAAGCTGACTTGTAAAGTGCAGTATTATTTTCACAAGCATTCAACAAATAAGGCTCCCAGTTTCCTGAATATTACTTAGAAACAGAAGGTTTTTTATCGTTTTAATAACAAATGAGATATTCTTTCACCTGCTTCTGTTGTGGGCAAATTCGAGATGTCCTCGAACCATATTCTCAGTGAGAAGTCTCAAGGGGAATTCAATCCAATTCTCACTGGGAATCATATCCTGAAACTTGTTTCTGGAAATACGAAAGAGATTTTTTTTTTGTTTTTCTTGTAAGCTACTTGGCAGATGATGGGATCTTAGAAAACACCCAAAACATTGAGACACCTGTGACAACATTGCAGGAGTTGGAAACAAAGTTGAAGTAGGGAAGAAGAAGAATTTGAAGGTTAGGATCCAAGAGAAGGGAAAGAAATCTATGGAAGAGTTGGGTCTATTTGAGGAGAGGAGAGGAGAGGGAGAGGAGAGGAGAGGAGAGGAGAGGAGAGGCGCGGAGAGGAGAGGAGAGGAGAGGAGAGGCGCGGAGAGGAGAGGAGAGGAGAGGAGAGGCGCGGAGAGGAGAGGAGAGGAGAGGAGAGGAGAGGGGGGGGAGAGGAGAGGAGAGGAGAGGAGAGGCGCGGAGAGGAGAGGAGAGGAGAGGAGAGGCGCGGAGAGGAGAGGAGAGGAGAGGAGAGGGAGAGGAGAGGAGAGGAGAGGAGAGGCGCGGAGAGGAGAGGAGAGGAGAGGAGAGGGAGAGGAGAGGAGAGGAGAGGAGAGGAGAGGGGGGGGAGAGGAGAGGAGAGGAGAGGAGAGGAGAGGCGCGGAGAGGAGAGGAGAGGAGAGGAGAGGGAGAGGAGAGGAGAGGAGAGGGAGAGGAGAGGAGAGGAGAGGGAGAGGAGAGGAGAGGAGAGGGAGAGGAGAGGAGAGGAGAGGGAGAGGAGAGGAGAGGAGAGGGAGAGGAGAGGAGAGGAGAGGAGAGGAGAGGAGAGGAGAGGAGAGGAGAGGCGCGGAGAGGAGAGGAGAGGAGAGGAGAGGAGAGGCGCGGAGAGGAGAGGAGAGGAGAGGAGAGGCGCGGAGAGGAGAGGAGAGGAGAGGAGAGGGAGAGGAGAGGAGAGGAGAGGAGAGGCGCGGAGAGGAGAGGAGAGGAGAGGAGAGGCGCGGAGAGGAGAGGAGAGGAGAGGAGAGGGAGAGGAGAGGAGAGGAGAGGGAGAGGAGAGGAGAGGAGAGGAGAGGAGAGGAGAGGAGAGGAGAGGGAGAGGAGAGGAGAGGAGAGGAGAGGGGGGGGAGAGGAGAGGAGAGGAGAGGAGAGGGGGGGGAGAGGAGAGGAGAGGAGAGGAGAGGATTTTCAGCTTCACTCCATAAATCCAGTATACATAAAGCCAAGATCTTAATTTCTAAGTGTTTCAACTTGTCAATATTAGTCAGGTTTTAGAGCTATGGAAAGAATGCCCAGATGCAACTGAGTAATTTTTCTCTTACTGAATGTAAAATTCTGGTCAATTTAAGGTACATATGTTTGTGGCCTTTGACATATATACCCTGGGTGACTTTTATACTTAAACTCCTCCATGTTATATTAGCTCCATAAAGTAAGGAGGAGAATCAAGATGTAGTACAGCTGAGGACTTTAAGCCCTTAGATTTAAGCAACAAATACTACTCAGTAGAGACAAAATATGTTGCTTATGTATAAGAAATCTGTGTCAAAGCTTGTCCAAAAAGATTTGTACTCTGAAACATGAAAAAATAAAATCTAATCTTGAGGTAATTTGAATTGATTTTGTTGAACCATATTTAACAATATGTCCTGTAAACACATTAAATTAACTGAGAAACTGTTCTCTATTATCCAAAAGCCAAAATTAATTTATGTTTTTATTCTAAATTCAATTGCAGGGTGTCTTGCTCAGAAGAAATGAAGTAAACTTAATTTGATAGAAAAGAAACTCTAATGAAAGAAAGATGCCTGAAATTCCATCAGGTTAGCAAATAATTTTCCAAACTTTTATGAGGAAATCCTTTTAGTTTGTTAAGGAAATTTGACACACAGACATTACTTTTTGCTATATTTGACTACAGTATTTAAACAAAGATTATTTTACTGCCTACAGCAAATGTGTTTTGTATCCAAAGCATTTTGCTTAGCAGTTCAGATGTTTATATAGCTTTTTTCATCTGTTGAACAAGAATACAACTAAAAACCAGTAAATCTTTCACAAAAGATTTTTTAAAAAATGCTTCCTTTTTATAGCATTTATATAAAGATCAGTATTTTATGCAACAGTGAAATTTTCAAATAATATAGCTTCTCTAGATGCATATAGTAAAATGACATCTTAAGTGTTTAATTTTTATTACTCATTATGTATTGACAACAGTGACATTCTCAGGCATCCCATGAGCATGAGGGCCACACAATCCAAAGGAAAATTATTTACGGGCCAGAGCAAAGGTTAGTTATTAGTATTAATGTTGTATGATGTTTTTCCCCTTTCCCTGTTTCTAGTGTTCTCATGGGACATTGCACATAGACCTAGCAGTTAACGACATCTTTAAGAGAAAACAGAAGACAAATCCTCAAGCCCTTCTGTAATATGTGCAGTAAGAAAGAGTTAGGTGACAGCTAACCAGCAATCCGCAGTCCCAAAGGTAGGCTGGTGTCAAAGTAAATGTCAGCACTTTCAGGATAAGGCCCACTTCTTCCAGCCCAAGACATTTCTGTTTATTCAGATTGAGTGTTTTGAGCAAATTTAGCAATCTTCTGAAGTGTATCTCTAAATCCAAGCACCAAAGTACTCGCTTTGAAGCTAATGTTCCTACAGATTAAAGTACTTTAAAAGCTTGTAGAATCGGATCTGTTTTTGCACAGGTGAAGAGATTGCTTTAGATACTAATATGCATCTGCAGTGCTGAAAGACATCAGGAAGAAGAGTCTCTCTGAGACTTAGAGCACTCCTACACAGGTCTGACACAGGTAGGAAGCTGCAGAATGAAACACTTCTGACTGAGGAGCAAATAAAACCAAAATCAAACACAGTTGGCTTCAGGTGAAACAGTGGAGATTGAGTACCTCAGCTGGTGGTAGACAAATATTATTCAAATGTTTATATTCTGTTTATATTCTGTACTTTATTTATTTATTTATTTATTTTATTTTATTTTATTTTATTTTATTTTATTTTATTTTATTTTATTTTATTTTATTTTATTTTATTTTATTTTATTTTATTTTATTTTATTTTATTTTATTTTATATTTCTACATGGGTCTGAGTAAACAAGAGATAAAACCAGAGAATTTCATCTTGCATTACAGAACCATACTGCATGGGTCATGTCCCATGTTGATCACATTTTGGTGTTCTAGGGACACTTCCTCATGCTTTGGTGGAGGGGAAGAAAAGGTCTTTTGTATTCCTTTTTCTTAGACCATAAATTTCTTTACTTTCTGTGTATGCTGTCTGTATACTGCTCAAGTGTCCCCATTGAATCTCCATTTACAGTACAGCTTTCACCATCTGGATTGCATTTGGCACCTCATGTTTTCAGAATACATTGCACTTTGAATGTGTTTTCCTTGCACACCTTTTCAAAGATGCCTCTTTCAGAATAAATGTCCTTTTGAACAGACTTTGAATCAGCCATAAAAATTGCTCTTCCCAGCTGTTTGTCTTCAGGTTCCCTGCTGCAAGAAGTTGCATTCATAAAGGTTTAAGTTTCATGATCCTAGCAGCAAGAATTTACTTCCCCTTTACAGGGGCTCACACCTTTGCAAAGTCCACACAAACTGCTGCCCATCATTAGATTACCGTTGAGGTGGAAAATGTGTTACGTTGCACTTGTTTCTTTAGGTGACATACAAGTATTAGTTTGAGATCTAGTTCAGAAGAAAAACTGGATCCCTGAAGAGACATTTGTTCAGAGACTCATCAGTGAACACAGGTCCTTTTCTCAAATGTTGATCCATTAAAAAAGCTTTTAAGACTCAGGGTCTCTTTACAAAGCTCTAAATTTAGAAAAGATCTTGCAAAGTACATCAGGTGGCATCAGAAACAGAAGTGGCAGAAGAAACAGGTCTCTCCAATTTCTTTGCGGTGGCATAACCAGAAAGAGCAACAGTCTGTTTGGGACTGTAGTTTTGCAACACTGTCTGAATCAGGCTGGCAAGCACTGGAAGAGTAAGAAAGAGAAAGAGAAAGATGAGCAGGATTAAAAGGACATCCGGAGGCGCTGGGTTCCCTGGCACGAAATGGCTATTGAAGTTGTGAAGTGAGAAAAGCTAAATATGATTACAATCTTCTTTTAGCCATCTGCTGTGGTTTTTCCTAGCTTTCTTCAGCGCAGCATCTGAAACACAGTCCTTCCAGCTATGCCTCAATTCTTTACAGGTATTCTCCTCCAAAAAATGACTGCACATCTTAGAATGATGTTCTGCCTCTGCAGTGCCACAGAAAGGTTACACAGACATTGGGGTGCATGTTGCTAAAATGGAAATACTAAAATTGGCACCAGGTCTTTGACTCTGCAGAGGTCAAACCTTAGGCAGCTGGATTTCCCAGTGCTGTTTTTTAAACCTCTCTGCATGAAGATGTTGTTCTTTTCAGTTTTACTTAAGCATTGCACCTACTGCCATACTGTAAATCGCAATTCATTTCTATAAAACCAAGTCGTGGACAGGGAGGATTTGAGCTAAAGTCCAGGAGTTTTGTTTACTTTTATCTGTGCCTAAATAAAATACCCTCTTCAGAATATTGATTGACTGTTAAGATTCTTGCCACCTTTTACAGGACTTTAAGTTTAAAATACAAACATGACTCTGACTAATATGGTGCAAATAAGATTCCTCACCCAGTGACTCATTACAAATAAAAACCGAACACACAGTTATCTACATCTAAATGTGTTGCTGCTATTGTTTCTGGATAACTTGGAAAACTAGTAAAAACACATTCAACATGACACATGACAGAATATTTTGATATGAATTTTTAACAGTATTTCTGACACACAGAAACAGAAAGCAAGTCATTAATTTTATCATTCATCTTTTTGAATTTACTTAATATCAACAATTTTATCAACTGTAGGCATAATTTTATTTTCCTCGTTAAGGTTGATATTTATACTTACAAGGACGCTGAATCCAGGGCATTGGATCTCTTCTATTCATAAAAGACCTCACTAAATACTGCTTGACAAATAAAAACTAATATTATAGATTGAGTACAGTCAGTGTAATTCAATGTATAACATATGCTCATAATATGCTCAGTGATGTAAAGAATGCAAATAGGAAATTTACACAAGTATTTGCAAAATTTTACAATGCTGGGAAAATGGAGACATTCCTCTTAATGGATACAAAATAGAGAGATTTGTCAGTGGTAGCTCTGACCTGCAACTCTAAGAAAAAAACTTTTTGTATGACATAAGTAAAGATTAAGTTACCATGCTACATCAGCCAGCTAAATAATTCTAATGATTACTGTGTGTAAAGAGAGGACATTTGACTAGGAGTTGAAAGATATGAGGTCAAGTCCCATCTCCAGCACTGGTCAGTTGAGGTGGTCACAGAAAAGTCAAGTAATTTCTTTGGGACTCTATTTCCTATTGTCTGCCAATACCATCATTTTAAACTAACTAGGGCAGGATTTACTGGGTGAACGTCTGTCCAGAACCTCGCCACCTAGACTCTTCTCATTGTTACTGCAGCGAAAACAGTAACTTTGAGCATATGGTTCATCTGAGCAGAAGATACATCTTTCAAATTGATAAATCACACTTTTGAAGTCGTTATTTCCTTCTAATGGTTACAGGTGCCTGGATCAAATATATATGGTAGACATCTAAAGCTAGGTGAAAAGAGTGAGACTCCATTGGTTCCTACAATAACAAGTGGTATGGTCCAGAAGGAGTAGCTCTCCAGAGCAAAACACTTGTTGCTGAGGGTCCAACATCCATGCTAAAGGTGCTTCAGGGGTTTTACTTCAGATGAGAAGTAAAGACCATTAGAGAAGTACATCTTTTGGTTTCATTTCATCCCAGAGGAATCCATTTTACAATCTCCAAGGCAGTTCCATGGTGAGAGCCAAAATGCAATAGGTGGGGACAACCAGAATACATTCTTTCAAGGTTCACTTCTTCTCTGAACTAAAATACCAGTATAGATATGCCCATTGCCTCTTACTTTATGACTATGCCCAGCAGAATACAGAGTCAAGACTCAGAATTATTTCACAGTATTGCAATAACAGACACTAATAATAGTAGTGATCCTCCAAAAATTCTTTTCCTGGCTTGGGCTGATACTTATGAGGAGTCTGATACTAATGGATTTATCTCCTTCCAACATGAAATATTTTGTCTTTATTTTCTTAAGCCTGCATAGCACCTTCCATGTGGTGGAACACTTCCACAAACTCACTTGATTTTGACTAATCGGCTTTCTCAAAGGTGGGGGTGAGAGAGGAGTGTTTGAAGATCACTCTCCAAATGACTCACACTATCCCATGACTTTCTGCACTCTTTGATGCTTTTGGTCAGACTCAGCATCTTAAGTTCTCTGCTTGCAGGCATAGAAAGGACATAAACTTGATCTTTTATCACCTATCACTCAACACTGTCTAATATGCCTGTGTGGGATTCAGCTGTCTTTCAATCACTGTTTTACTTTATAACTTTTTACCTACATTTTGCTGCACGAGCTCTGTCTTTCAAAGCCTTATTTATGATTTTCTTCCTTCTATAACATGTTATGGGGTTGGTGAAATTTAGATTTTGTTTTCCTTTTATTCCTTAGGCCCATCATTCTAAAAGTAACTGAAGTATTTAAACATTGCTTGTGAAGTCAGTGTAGTACTGCATTGCAATGTCTATATAAAAAATATAAAAAACAAACCCTCATTTTCAAAACAGACCAATTAAACTTTTTTCTGCGGGGACCCAGTTGGTGTTAGATATCTGCATGGCTTTGCCACAACTGATCGCTAGTTAAAGGTATGAAATTGCTGAATTCCTGAAGTTGTTGGGATTGTTTGTGATACTATCAACATTTTAAGGTTAAACAGTGAACTCCAGATTCAAGTCGTGGCAGGAATGGTACAAGAAGGACTGATTTTCATGTGTGGTGGGGTTTTTTTTCAGTTTGTTTTTTTTTTTTTAAGTCCTCTTCAAGTCTGCACGTAGCCTGAGCTGCAATAACTGCAGCCCAGGGCAGTGTCAGTGAGGCAATTAACACTTTATCTGGGCAGCTTTCATTTCCTGTTGAAAGAGGTTGCTGAGGTATGCACTGAATCTACATCTCCCCCCACAAACTACTTCATCCTCTTTGCTATCTCCCCAGTGATCTTCCTTCCCACAGCAGAGGAAGAAGGCTGGGCCTCCTCATACTGCTGCAAACACCTTCCTCTTCAATGCCGACTGCTTTGATTCAATGTGAGCGTGAGGCTGGGGGCATCCTGGACCTCCCCCGGCAATTCAGGGTCCTCCCAAAGGGCTCCACCAGCTTCGGTGGCATCAGGGTATGGCCTCCATGACACAAAACAGCACAGGAATTTTCTGATTTTCTTTCTCTTTTTCTTAGGAATTTCAGTTCCCACTTTTAGGGAACTGACTTGAACTGTATGTTGCAGTCCCCCAAAATCCATGGTTTCCATAACAAAAGTAATGATATGTGATATGGAAGTAACTTCATTCTTAATAAAACAAAATAACTAAATAGTATGATATTCAGCCAGTTTCAGTCTTTGTTCCCTCTGCTTGCTAATGAGATTAAATGCCAATTTGATGGGAGGCAGATTATTTTTGAATTGTATAAAATTGTATTTTTAAATTATAGGGCTTGACCTAAAATCAGGTTTATATGTAGTTAGAATAGGTTAATAAATGGTTAAAGGTTCCTGCATGGGCTTTTAGACATCCCTGTTTGCTTGGGTTTTTTTCCCCTCTGGGTATTGCAGACTAGATTTGTCTGGGCCAATAGGAATTAATTTGCCCTATAAAATTTACCCTCCCTGAAGCAATGCAGCAAACTCAGTAAGACTGTTTTCTCTAAGTCACTTAGAAAGGGTTGGGTGGGTTGGGCAACCAGCTACATTTCAAGTAAGACTGGAAAGCAGTAGAATAAGAAATTTAGATACCGATCTGAGACCCAGTTCATCATTAGTGATACCATCAAGACATCTGTGCTATATTTCAACAGGGGTGAGATACATAAAAACTAACACAATATAGCAAATTTTCTAACATTCATTAACACATCAGGGGAAGCAAAAGTTGGAAATTTCTCTTTTTCTCTAATCTCCCACATCTTCTAGCAAAGCCAAGTAGCAAACTCTCTGGAGGGAAAAAGAAAAAAAAAAAAAGAAAAAAAACCACCAACAACCCCCAAAACCCATGCCACTTGAAAAGTCAGAGGTAGTATCTGAACATACTGAGAAAGTCATAATGTCCACTATGAATTCTGACTTCTTCCAATGAGCTTAACTCAGTAGCTCAGTTTGCTGCTGGAAACTGAAAACAAAAATCATCTCAAAGCTGGATATGGCAGGGTCTTTTAATTGTAACGCTGACCCTCTTAAGGTCATGCTGCATCTTTGCTCTCAGCTCCAGCTGCAGTATTTTGGCTGTGGACGGGTTTTTCAAACAGTTATTTCATTTTCAGGTTATATTGCTTGTTATTATCACAGCTGAAACTATAGTGTCCCCTGGAAATGGCAAAATGGTAACAGGGCGCTGCCTCAAACTGTAGTCTGCACAAAGCTGGAAATTTTCCCCACTCCCATCAACTTCAACAAAAGTCACACAGAGAGCAGGCATGCCCAGTGTACAGTACCCTTGTGTACAGCTAAGCTTTGCAAAAGTTACTCCTTACTGCTTTCTCCTTCTTGCATGAATGTTTTTACAGAATTTATTCACAATTATCATTAATTCACAGAATACAGCTGAATAGACTTGGAGGGCACAAGGGACCGTTTTGGTCATGTATCCTGCTTAATAGAGACCATAGAAAGCTCCCCCAACAAGTAAACCCTGACTTGCATCCAGACCTTCTGATTTACTAAAGGAACTTTGCTAACAGACAGTTCTTCATTGCTGCACTGTTTGTGAGCAGCTCATTTCCAAAGTGCAGATTTCGCTGCTTAAATTTTATATAACCATAGAATGGTTTGGGTTGGAAGGGACCTTTAAAGATTATCTAGTCCAACGCCCCTGCCATGGGCAGGGACATATTTCACTAGACCAGGTTGCTCAAAGCCCCGTCCAGCCTGACTTTGAACACTTCCAAGGATGGGGCATCCACAACTTATGAGCAACCTGTTCCAGTGCCTCACCACCCTCATAGTAAAAAATTTCTTCCTTATATCCAATCTAAATCAACCCTCTTTCAGTTTATTTGTTCTGGCTGGTTAATTAACTAAGTCACATGCTATCGTTTCCTTCCCTTGGAAGTATGAGTCAGGGTAGTAACCAATAAAGGAACACATGCAAAATGCAATTTAATACTAGGGCAGGATCCTCAGTTGATATGTGTCACTGAAATCATATTCAAGTCCACCGTTATGCCAGTGTACATCACTTGAGAATCTGTCCCCCAGGGAGCAGAAATAATATGATACGTTTTTTATGATGATAATCAGGAAGCACATGAACTAGATTTGTTTGTAACTTCACAAATTCACTTTTGAATAAACCCAGCTAAACCATTTCATTTCATTAAGATTTGCAAGAGTAGAACAAAGGACACTGGCTTATTAATAGAATATGAATATTGAAGAGTATTTAATGTGGCTAAAACATAATTGACTTTGTATTCAAACACTGAGGAAACTGAGATGGTGATAAGGAGACATAACTTTGTGGTTTGGCTTCAGTTTTGATTTTGCTTAAAGCACAAGTGGCAAATGATGTTATGTACCATTTGCAGAGGAGAGGTGGCATGAATAGGATTGTCTTGCTGGCAATGCAGCCTGTGAAATAGGATTTGCTGGTTACATTGTAGTCTTTTTGCTGACCAGACCAAGAGTAGCCTGATAGACAAGCTACTGTGAGTCTGACATAAAAAGTGGAGGTTTATCATGATTTCAAATATGCTTTGAAATTTTCTATCTGAGTATTTGCTAGATACTTGGGCATATGAACTCTTCCATCTCTGGCACTACTGCTGACTCCATGTGTAAGCTCCTGCAATTAACATCACATCAGCTGACACATTAATAAAGACAGTGGTACCATATGCAGTGGCATTAAGTGGTCAATGTTGGTCTGGAACAAGAGCACCACATCCTTATTACCACACCCTTATTAGGTGTTAATTTTATCAGAGAGTGAAGGTCCAGACAGAAGTCCCCCACTTAAATCAGCTGTCACTTCAGAAAGCATCTAATAAGGAAAACAAAACAGAACTAAACAATATTTAATAAATTATTTAGATGTGTTTAAATCATGAGCTTTGTGAGGCAATCTACTGTCCCTGCTGGTAGATGACCAGTATAACAGGGCAGAGCTCTCAGTAAATCTCTGCCCTTTATAACAACAACAATAATTATGTAGCGCATTTGTCACAATCATAATCTTAGTAATAACATTAACGCTTCACTCTTTGCAATGCTACGTATGATTCCATAAAGTCTAAACTGCTAATGCTTTGTGTACACTCTCCCTTGAGACTGATTCTTGAAATAATAGAAAATAAATGTTCAGACCTTAGCAATCCCATTTACAAAACTTGCCGCTATTACCAAAAGATCAGTAATTTCTTATTTGTTGAGTTCTTATGTTGTCTCTTCTAAATGTTTATCTTTTAAACAATTTACTTTTACTTGGAGCTTAACATTCCTAGAGACTGACATCATGAAAACAATAAAATTCACCTTTCTTGTTTCTCCCTATGTATTACAGAGCAGGTTTTGTCTTAATGGGATTTCTGCAACCTACTTTTGAACCTCTTCCTAATACACAGGTAACTGCCATTGTCCATAATTCAGCAGATTTCACAAATCATTTCTCAGCGCTTCCACAGCACCGGGAATAGTGGCTTTCCACAGAGCACAGCAGGCTGCACAAACGGCCCTGTCATTTTTTGGCTAGATGTACCAAGTTGTCTTCTTTTAGTTTGCACAGTTTGCACTATTCAGCCACCTGAGGTTTCAGATTTACTTCACTACTGGATATTAAAAGGCTGAGGCATCTCACACTTAAGTGACTGTCTCTTGCATCACTTGAGTCTGGTGCAGAGTATTACCTACTTTCTCAATTCTGTATGTGTAACCTGCTCACGTGCATCTAGACCGTAACTTGATTCAGCTTCGTTAGCGACCCTCTCACTCTTGAAAAAATTGTGTTGGATACATGTGATTGCTTGTACGTACACACGATACCTGAGCTAATCAGGCAGTCACAGAATGACAGAAAATAGGGCTGCAAGGAGTGCCGCAAGGCAGCTTCGCGGTATCTCATTCACTAGAGAGCTGACTTTTGTCTTGAAGACCCCATTGTGCCCTGAGCAGAGAATCCCCCACTCCCTCTGGATAGCCTCCACACTGCTGCACTGTCCTGACTACAGTGGAAATGTAAGGAGTGAGGAATGAGGAAATACTGTAAAAAGTCAAGGATCTGGAAAAATGTGCCTGTTCTTAGAGAACAGCTACCTGACCATCTCAGCAGTAACATCTAGCTTGTCTTAATCCAGCTCTTTCAAGCACTCTACTGACAAGTGTTTTTTAAAGGTAGCTGGTCCTGGGAGGGAGATGTTAACTAAGTAAACCCTGCATTGCCTGCACTGACATTTTCAATGAAGCTGAAAAATGAACAAGGAAATCAATCCAAGCTGTCTTGGCTGTGTTACGTGAGAGAAAAACAGTAGTGGGTATAAGTGGGAGAGAAATACATTTTTTGCCAAATGCAAGACTTCTGACTAGAAGATGTAATTTGCTGAACAAGAAATGTTAGTTTCAGGGGTTTTTTTGAATGGAATTTAATAAAAAAGTGAAACAATAATGAAAATACTTCCTTCAAAAATTAGGTTTCCTGTGCCCTCATTGAATTGAGACAAAGCAATAAATACCGTTGTTCTTTTAAAAGCTTTTTTTTTATTTTCTCTCTTTCGTCTCCCGTTTGTATGCCAAACGTGTTCAACCTGCATGTTCTTGGTAGCTATTAAGAGAAATATAGCAGACGGTATTATTTTTCTATTTCAGCATAAACTGGTATTTTAGTATTAAATATGAAGAGACAACTTCTATCATATCAAAACCTAGCAGAAGTTCTTTTTTACTTCTTTTGAGGGATTTTAATGGAAAATAGAAGAAACTTTGGGAATTCCCTCAAGGATGGTTCTATATAATAATAAATTAAAATACTTTTCCTCTTTTTTCTGTTTTTGGGAATATCTTCTCACTATTTTGTATATGAGACTGAATATGTCTCCTGAGGAATATTTCCAGAGTGGAAAAAAATTGATCCATTAAAAATAAATAAAAACAATTAATTATTTTTTGTCAATGAAAATGTCCCTGCATATTCCATGGGCATTTTGTAAGACATTTTTAAGAGCATGACAAAATTCTGCAGGGTTTGGGTAAAAAGAAAAAAAAAAGTATTCATTTATTTATGAGTCTTCAGTGACAATTAAAAACATAAGGCAAAAATTTTTTCTTCTAAATATTTTACAAGTCATGAAATACCTAATACTTATCTGCAATTCTTTTCTGAGAAAATATAGTTGCATAGGACCTGTTTTCTTCCCTTGAGTAATGGGAAGTAATTTATTAATAGCATTAGGTTTTGATTTTATTCACCTCCAGCTCTTAAAAACAAATAAGCTGTTTTAAAAGCTCTGTAAAAGTTTATTAGCTGCTTCCCAAAGCTGCACCTACTCTCCTCACCACCTCATTCTTTAGTGATGTTCATCCTGGCCTTGCTAGCTTGACAGTTATTTTTTTCCTGCTTATTTTATTGTGATAGGAGTTATCAAGCTTATCAAGAACTGTGCTGTCAGTGAGATGCACAACATCCCGTGAATCTTGAGGTCAGGTGTCTGGAAAAAATGAACAAAATGCATTGATTTGTAACCGAAGGGGGAATTTTTACAATCTCTCTGATATCTCAAGAGTTTATGCAATTGTGGCTTAGGGCACAATTTGTAAAAGTTTGTTTCGTTCGCTTAAGCCCTCTCTTCCATGGCTGGCACGAGACACAACCTTTTCTCTGGCTGCTCCTGTGATGCAATGGCTACAGAGCCTAAAATACCCTGTTTTGTTTATTTATTTTACAGTTTTGTAACAGAATGGATCCTTGAGATACTGTATCTCCACGTCAGGGTTGTCCTGGGGCGCAGCCAAAGCAATCAAACCATCACTACCCTTAGTCCTGTGCTTGCACCGCAGTGCCCATGCCTGATGGACCAGGAGCATGTCTCCAACAAGACACATCTGTCACCGTGCTCACATTGCTCGTCACATCGCCCGCCTCAGCATGGCTCTGCGGCAGAGACCATGGGAGTGGCCTCCCAGGGCGGCCACGCTGGCAAGAGAGATCCCTGAGCACCGCTTGGCTTGACGTACCACAAGCTGTAAATAATGGGACCAAGTGGTGAATCCTTTTTCTGCTTCGGAAGTTTATTAATTTTATATCATGTCCATGTTCAGGAGGATTTTACTGCTTTCCTAAAAAGCGGTTTTATTGTACATCTCAAATAACTGAATTGCATCTGATGTTCCTGCCAGTGCGGGAGCGAGAGCAGGGACTGGAAGCATGGACAGAGCAGGAAACACAGTGAAAGTGTGTGTTCGCAATACTGTCAAAGTACTACCGTCTTCCCCACTTGAAGCATCTCAGCTATGCCAGCCCTGCTTGTCTCTTAACCAGAGCTGCCAACTGGGCTAAATCGCATGGTGGCTTTCTGAGACTGACAAATGTAGGTTAAAATGCACCGGCCAAGCTCATTTCCATTTGGATTTTACCCAGAGCCTCAGATAAAGGGCCTGAGCAATAATTTGATGCACTAATTAGCCTATAAAAAAGCATTGTTATTTTTAGGCGCTTAAAGTTTTGTTTCAGAGGAGAAAATATCTTTGGTAGAGTTTGAAGAATTTTGTGGAGATGCCTGTTGCAAGTAAGAATAAACAAACGAGCTCTTTCAAATTCCTGGAAATGACTGGGAGACGTGTTGTGAATTCTTTGAATTAGTAAAATAGACTGCAAGTCACCAAGCATATAAAAAGCAGGGTTAACATGTCACAGAGGACCACAGTTGGTTAATTTGACTACTGCATTTTAACTTTAATTTTTTTTAAATATACTTTATAATTTAACATTTAATTAATAACACAGTATAACAAAGGCCCAGTGTACATGTTATTATAAAAAGCCTACGCTGAAAGAATATTAAAACTGCAGAATAAAGTGGTGAAAACTTAGGAAAATATTTGTTGTCCAAATTTAATTTACTTCTGTCAATATAGTTTTAAGAACATGACAGCATACCATTTTTACAAATATTATATTTTGGTACTTGTTCTGCGCATGGTCTCACACCTTGTTTACTGCACATCCTCCAAATTTGCACTGAATAGTCGATTGTTAATTCTGAATAATTAATATTGTTACAGGATATTATCCAAAGTCTTCTGGAATAATTGCCTAGAGTTAGGTTTCCAAGCCCTTATCAGTTAATTAAAAATAGTGAACCAGCAAATCCTACTGGAATCATTGGAGACACAACACTTTTGAAGCACTAATTGCTTATTTAGGTATCTGCATTAAGTCTACAGCTAAAGAAAAACATGCTCGGGGTGAGCTGAGGAAATAACCCTCCAAGCCTTCAGGATTCAGTTCAGATCATAGAACAGTTTTTATTTTCGTGAAGTGTCATCCATTCTTCACGCTCACGCCTCATTCTGAGTCTCAGAAGTATAAAATTGCCTGCCAGCAAAGTTAGTATGTCTTAGGAAGCGTGCTAACGTGGGCTTAATGCTGCGACAAGGACACGGCACTTGAGATGAGCACGTTCATCTGCCAACACTGACCGTGCGGTGAGTATCAAACACTTGTACCGCTCATACTTTTCAAAAGAGCAACAAAGAAAAGCAGATCAGGAAAACGCTGCAGATCATTTATAATTACACCCACACGTTCAGCTCTGGGCCTGGTTTGACTTTCCTTCAAACGAGTTTCCATGCAAACAAGTAACTCGGCTTCAGTCAATGCAGTAAAACTGTGGTCAAAACAGAGTATGTGGAGGACTCAAAACCCTTTTGAGGAAAGGTAAATCAATAAAATAGTGAATATGCTGGCTATCACAAGCAACAACCATATTGATTATCTGAATAGTATTAGGCAATGCCTTGTAGGGGTTTTTTTGTCTACCTTTTCCGTACTAGTAGCAGTTTGCCCCTCAGACATGCACAAGGAGCTGCTTAGTTGTGTACCTCCAGAGCAGCTGTAGGAGTTTCAACCACACCTTCATATAAGCATGTTGGCCACGTCAGAGACACTGAAACAATCACTGGCTCTTTACTCTGTTTATTACTGCTTTATCTTCTACCATGTCCCTGGTTCTGCTCCACTCGTCTCCTGTCTAGGAGGCTGAAAAACCAATACTTTCTTCTGTTTTGACTGCACTGACTGCAATGACGCACAGTGAGAGCCACAGGAAAGGGCATGGCATTCCTCAACTACATCCTAGCTAACCAGAGATTCACCTTTTCCAGCCTTTGAACATCTCTGAGAACACAAAAAGGGAGAAAAAAGGAAACATTTCTGTTTCTCTTTTACTTCATTCTCTTCTCATAAGCACAATGAAAGAAGACAGTAGGCCAGATCCTTTGCTTTGTGTGTAAAGCAGCTTCTGTGGAACTATGCTGATTCACAACATCATTATTTTTGTTGCTACTGCTTGCATGACTGAAGCACCCGCAGATCCCAAGTGAGATAGGAGTCAGCTGTGCTAGGTGCTGTAGAGATAAAAATCTCTTGAAAGCGTTTGCTCCAAGTGTTCACCAGCTGACTAGACAAGAGAAACTATATGGGAGGGAAGCAGGCAGCAGAGAGGCAGAGAGAGGTGCTCGCTCAGGGTCACTCAGTAGAGCAGTGGCATAGCTGGGAATAAACTCCAGGTATCCAGATGCTCAGATCACTCCTCAGGCCAATACACTGAGCAGCCTTGCCAGCTAAAGCAAACATATATTTTTTCATCTGTTGCCAAACTGCCAACTACAGTGAAATGGGCTAACAAGATGTACAAAGGCAGGTTTCATTCTTCAAATCTTTTTGAAAACAAAACACAACACAACACCCTTTTTTCTCATTGCTCAGTGTCACTCTGTTAAACATTTCAGATTTTTAGGATGTTGGACAAATTTATTTGGAAAGCAAAAAGAAGAGATTCATTACTTTTTATTTGAAGCTGGCCTCTGGAAATAGAATGCAATTTTCAAGGATTGTCTCTTTACCGTTTCTTTAACATGCACGTAAACTAACGCTGCTCATCAAATTTAGATGATTTTAACAATTAGGGTGGATGCCTTGAAAGATTTCTGTACCAAATGAAGTGTTTGTTTGAGAGGCAAGCATCTTGCTCAGATAATATGCCCAACAATACCTAACTAGTTTATTGCAGCAGTTACTTTCTGACATTCACTGAGAAGTTTTACACCATCCATAAATCATGTTGCAAAACTTCCTCATATTAAATCCTGTCAGCAAGTCTCTGTTGCAGCTCCAAGTCAGAAAAAAAAGTCAGCACAACAGAAATATACTTCCTTGTGCTTGACCAAAACTGAAAAAAAGAAAGAAAACAAAAGAGAAGAAAAATATAAGAAGAAAACCAGAAGCTCTTTTTACAGTATTTTTAACTGTAGCTTCAAGAAGAGAATAGAGAAGCACCTTAAGACTCTGAGCTGGAGTGGAGGCGGGGGAGTTATGTCATTTCTTCATAGCTTTAAATCATCAATGCCATTGGATGCTGATTCGCAGCTATAAACTACTTCCAGTGTTTACATTAGGGTTTCTGAAAGAAATCCATATCTCAGGCCAGCAGATCAAATACATCACTGTCTACAGGAACTGAAGTGAGGCAAGTATGCATTGTATCCAAATGAGGCCTGCAGGAATCCAAGGGAAGCAAAAATTTAGTAAGTTACACCCAAAAAAACTGCACACAAAGACAACAGTGAGGACAAAGAAAAGGCATAAAGTGAGCTTTTTTGCACACAGCGATGAATGTGACAGGACTACACCTTTCTGTCTTTATGAAAGTAAAGGTCCATTTCACTGTGGGGAGGAAAGGCATTTTTCTTTTCTGCTCATTCAACTACAAAGACAGCAAGTGAGGCTCGGAGCCTAATTTCAGAATCATATGAGATAGAGCAGGAGGTGAAGCCAGATTTTCCCGAGAGAAGAGAACTTTGGGTTAGTCCTAGTTTCAGTGTGATGGTCCCCTGTCTGTCGAACGCCGAACATCAGCCCTTGTGCCCATGCTCAGTGTTTATGGGGGTTGCAAGGCAGGAGGGCACAGAGCCAAAGAGAAGCGAGCTTCCCTCCCAGGAAGGCAGCAAGTGCCCTGCGATTGTCTGCTGCACCCCAGCAGCTGAAATAACCTGTGCGCTCCCACAGGTGGAAGGACTTTTGCACCAGTCCCACGTCCCCCCCCCCCCCCCCCCCCCCTTGGCTCATTTATGTCGTGCCTCTTGCCCAAATAGCTTCCTGCTTCCACCACCAAATGACACTCATTCCACTGCAAATGGCCCCTTTGAAGTCGCAGGGGAGGGGCCTGGATTTTATCCATGGCACAGCCGGGGCACAAAATCCAAAAAAAATGTAACCCCTTTCTGAATTTTTTTTGGAGCTGGGGGGGGAGGAGGGAGGGGGAGTGGAGGGGGAGAAGCAGCAGTTACTGAAAGCAAGAGGAAGAAAAAATACAATTTTGTCAATCTGCAGTCATCAATTAACACATTAATAAAGGGCTTCCCAGAAAAAGTAACCACTACCGTATCTGCCCATCCTTGTATGCAATTGTCTCACCAACTTGAGAAGATTTCCACAGCTATGCCACCATTTAGTCAAAGGCTCTTGCTTTCAAGGTCAATTAGCCCATGGTCATGTCACAGAGAGCTCCGAAGAAACTCCTCCGGTCTGACACCTACATTTCATGCCCACATTTCCCCTTCATGTGGAGGAATGGGAAGTGAAACTGTTAATTAGTTGTCAAGCAGGATGAAAACATCATTCCTTTGGCTTACTAGATGTTCGCACATAGGAAAGCCTAATTTTTTTTTTCTTTTTTAATTTAGTGAATTAAAAAAAAAAAAAAGTTCCTGTGAAATCCCTTGTAGTCCGTAAAATCAGTGCATCTTGGTTTGAGTTTGAGGCTGTATTTTTTTCTAATGACAATAAATAAAATGAAAAGTTTTGCTGAAATGAAAAATCATTCCAGTTCCCAAATTACAACAAATCATTTTAAAAATATGTCAAAGTCAGTCACAGGGAATTTTTGGAGTGTTTACATTTATTAAGGAAAGATTTGGCAAAATGCATTCTTTAAATGTTTTGATTTCACTAAATCTGCCTCTTTACACAAAATAGAAAAAAAAAAGAAAAGGATTGGTGAAAGAAACTTTCACTGAGCTCAAATGACAGATGGCTCTTGGGCTATGCAGCTTATGTTAAATGAAGAAAAGTCCTTAAACTGTAGTTCAGGTCACTGCTTAGCCTACATGTCTGTCGGTGTCCTTTTAACTCCTGCCACGTTTCTCGGGTTCATAAGAGTGGCCTCTTCCATTCAAAGCACAACACAAATTCTACCTCAGGTCCAGGTTTTCAACTGCAAACTGAAATCATAACATATCTTCCCCTAGCACATTTCTTTTAATGTTTATAAAGTGGTTCACTGTGACCGCACAAGAAATCTTTGCAAAGAAAATTGCACACAGCCTATAAAGCTGTAATTAACAATTAACACTGTGAAGGCATAGGCCAGTATAATATAACAGCAGAGATATTTCTGTTGAGAGACAGTGAAAAAAGCCAACAAAAACCCCAAACCAAACAAAGTCCAAACACAAAGTATGAATAAAGCATGAAAACTGGGGCAATACAATCTAAAAGGTTACAATATATAGCACTAGAGACCTGTTTTTCAATTCATGAGAAAACCAAATAAAATGCATTATGAGCCTCCTTAAGAAAACACATTATGTACACTCATATTGTTTAGTTCAACCTAAAGGCTGTATAAAACAAGCTCTCCCCAGTGTGTTACACATTTGCGACCCTTGGGATTTCTCTTATAGTTTTATGCAATTTATTTCTTAAAAACTAATCTCCTACTTCCTCTTTCAGCATGGAAAGATGTTTTATTGCTATGCTGTTTGGTTTAGCAATGGCAACATGCCATAGACAACACTCTACTAAGTATACAAAGCAAATTTAACATTTTCACATCCAAAATATAAAATTGTACCGGGATACACACCCAATCTTTTTTCAGATGAACTCACCTTCTTGAATCTCACTCTCCTTTCACAGTGATATTGTCTCATTGTCTTTAATCAGAAGCACAATCAATTGTTTCTGCAATCTGTTTGTTATACACTCATACTCTATGCACTACCTGGTAGGTTATTTTCTTATCTACTTGGCCAAAGTAAACTATTCCAAGCATGTCAAAAGATCATCAAGAAACTAGTGACAATGTTAACTATTTTTTTGTTTGCTCCAGCTCTTTGGAATGCTAATCTCTTCCCCAGAAGATACTGCACACGGAGGAGCTTCAGCAAAGGTGGGAACATGGGGTGTAGCAAATGGCAAGGGTACAAGGACCTTACAAGAATAAAACCACGACTGCCACAAAGAAGGCGGCAGAAAGCTTTCACATCAGAATTTCATTTGAGAAGACAGACTGAGGCGTGTTTTACACCCCTAAGCGCCAGTCTGAGCAATGTAATGCAGGAATAGGGACCTTTTATTGGAGAGCCAGTGGCTCGGTAACGGATGTAATTTTTCTCTAAATTGCACAGTTAACCAGAGAAATTAACCCTCCAATTTAACATTTTTAACAACTTTCCACTATTTAACCTAAAGTCAAAGCTTAATTCAGTGTTTTGACTGATGTTGTGCTAGATAGTAATTTCTACTGTGTGAGTTCTGCTGTATATTTAAGATCTTTGGGGCAGGAAACCCTGATTTTGGTGGGAGTTTCCAATCGGTATGATGGTGTGCAATAAGTATTCTTATTACAATTTTCAGCAGTCATTTTTCTATTCCATTTATGAAAGAAATTATAGATGGAAAAGGGGGTGAAAAGTAACATCACTCCAGTTTGTGATCATGCATTTTTATAGTGTGTTTTTGATTTATTGATCTGGCATCATGTTCTCCTTCTACACATTTTCTTCTCATCACTTAGATTAAACAACTTGTCCTGGTATATTGAAATTTTGAGAAATCTTAGTGACTGAGAAAATTCAGGTGTTACTAAAAAGGAGTTGCTTCAGTTTGCACAAGTACTCACTTTAAATTTTAACTAGAGAGGATGAAATTTCTGGCTAAATTCTGATTTTATCGGAACTAATGATCTATCCCTATGTATCAGTGGTGATGGCCTCTAATCTCACTAACAAAATGTTTGTTTACAGAAAAGCTATTTGCTGGATTTAGCATAATTGACCACAGTAATTACGGTGAGAGGAATTTACGTTTCATTTAGAAAACTCCTGGATAGCTTTTCTGGCAACATAGGTAGTTTAAGCCTTTAATTTCCAACAAGAATGTTTTCAACAGACTAGCCTATAAACTGTGGGGTTTAAGAGCCCTTGTGTTTGTCTGTATGTCCAGAACCACACAGTTCTTTGCATGCATATCCGTATGCCCAGGGGAGGTGTCAGACTGGTGGCAGAGGAAGAGGAAGGTTGCAGAATAGGTTTCCAGCATAGGTAGAGGCAGAACAAGTTTACACTTCCCTGGCCTGCCTGCATGCCCTGGGATCGGATCCCTGGCAGGAGCAATCCAGACTGCCCACCCAGCCAGCAGTCATGCAGGTATTTCCACAGGTGGTAGGTTTTGGACAGTATGTTCGCGACTTCCATTTCCATACTAACCTGCAGCCATTTCAACCCAGTAACCTAGAGGAGCTGGTATCCTCTGGCTGGGAAACCCCTCAACCCTTCTCACCCCCAAATTCTCAGTTGCATCCTTCAGCTGAGGAGTTCGGAGGAGAGCTCAACAAAGTGAATTTGTCCTGACCTGTAGTGTGTTGCAGGCGGGACTAAACATAGAGAATGTGTCATTTTTTGTGTGCTATTATGCAGGTTTGCTTTAAAATTCAGAGCTTGGATAAGAGAGCCGATTTCTTTTTTTTTTTGGCTGACTGCTTCTGTGGCAACATTCTTGGTTGCCTGATAGGAAGTGATTAGAATATCCTCACTGTAAGATGGGATTTAGTTCACCTCCTATGTCCTATCTTCTGTGTGCTAATAAAGACTTGAGGCATTTTGGCAATATGTGTAAGGCTGGAGAGCAAAAAACAATGTTTGAATGTTTATTTTCAAACAATGCATATCTATGAATAACCATGCATACCTCTATAAATTTCATCTTTTGTTATTTATTAATAATATAATAGGGTCCTCAACACTAATTTTGTCTACAGCTAATGAAAAAAATTTCTACTTTATTAAATGGATCAATTAGTCTAAACGTGCTTTTACAAAATAAAAGGCAAAGGAAACTTGTGACATTCTACAAACCAAGGTCCATCCACCTGAAACTCAAAAATTAGAAGCCCGTCAGTACAGATGATGTAAATAGTTCTGGTAAAAGCAGTCTTCTAATTTCTTCTGCTCTTAAACCAGAGGAAAATACTTGATGCCCCTCTGAGCTGAATCTTCAAATGTTTCTTGTAGACTTTCTTCTAGACTTTCAAGAAATTCAAACATCAGCCACATTAAACTTTATTTTTAGAGGTGTCTGGGCCCAGAAAAGTAAGCCACTGTCAGAAATCTTCAGATTTAGGTCTCAGAGTGGAATGAGGGTTTTCAGGGGGAAAAAAACCATTAGCTTTCAATTTGTCCTGATTCAAACAGGAAAAAAAAATAATATTGCTTTTCATTGTGATTCCAAATGACAAGAATTCTAAGAACTACCAGCAAGGTGAAAGGTCACTGAATATTATTTTATTGTTGCCTCTTTACTAAAATGTTCACAGAATCTCAGCCATGTAGAGCTGAAACACAGCTTTCAAGGTCTCCAGCCAAGAGCAAGCAGCCTTCAGGCCCTACCACATTTAGTATAAAAGCTCTGTACAGACCACAGCCATAGCAAGGGGGCTTGGGGTCCTTTCTGAATGCAGGTGTGAAAGCTCACTGCAACACCTCATCATTTCAAGGTGAGTTAAGTAAACCGCCGTATGTCAGAAGAGGTTTGCTGTAATTCACTGTCACGGGTTTGTTTTGGTTTATTTGTCTGTCTGTGTAATCTGTTAATTTTTTACCAGGAAATGGTTATGGGGCCACAGGAGCTTGTTCGGAGAGGGAAAGGTCTTCACAGCTGTTCCGCCTGCCCAGCGGGGCTGGACAGTAGAGGAGACCCCACTAGTGCTCAGAGGTCCCCACCTGGTGGGTTACACATAGGCACATCTCAGGCACCATGACCGCCTGCCCCCCAGCCCTACAAAAACCAGCCCTCCCTCAGCATGAGTGGTTCACAGCGGGACTGGGGGGAAGGCTTAACAAAGAGAAACTGCCTTTTTCAGGGCCTTGGGCGAGACCCTGAAATGATGCAAGCAAGGCTAAGATTCACTGATTTAAAATTGATTTTGAGTGTCAGTAGTTGGCACTGCTCTGAGAGGAAAGAAAATTTATTTCGTATTTGGGGAAATGCAATCTATGCTGCTTCATTGCGAGAGTATTTCATTTTAAAATTAACAGATCAGAATGGATTGAGAAATAAGGTGAAAACATGCTTTCTCAATAAATAAACAGAGCGGTGGGGATATGACTTGATGTGACTTTTCCTAATGGAACGTGATTTTGACTCCAAACAGCAAATCGGACTTGTCAGATGATAAAGGTTAGCCTTGTCATTAAATACTATCGCTATTTTGGCTAATGTTAAATATATGTGCTGCATAAAATAAACTATATAGCATGGATAAGAAAAAGCATTGAGAATATGCTCAAGCTATCTTCCCATTTTTGTAGGAACCTGAATGCCACCAAGCACTCCACTGTGACGTGGAAACAAAGAGCCAGTCTTTCTGGCAACATTAAACTCTCGTGAGGGTTTGTGAGTCTTGTGAATCTTGAAAGTCGACTGTTTGTTTTATTAAAAAAAGAGAGTGCACCTTTTCCATGGCAATGTTTTAAGTAATAGTTCTGAGAGTATTGCCAACCACACCTATCAAAAAATGAGTCACTAAGTACACCAGAGGCTGGTTCCTGCAGAACAAAAGGGGAGCTGTGACATTTTAACTAAGTTTTACTTCTTCCTTTGGGCTAAACCAATGCCTGGTCACAAAACACATTCACATCTAGCATGCAAATTTTCTTTCTCACCATGATTCAAAGCAATATAAATTATAGTTGTTTACATCAAGCTTTCACACTCTTTTGAACATTGGGCTTCTCTTGATTTGGCTAGCAGAAACCCCACAATGTAACCAATAAACTTCATTCCCTAAGCTGTACTGACATCATCCTGGCTAAAAAAAACAAGGAAGTAAGCTAATCGGAGATCTCCTGATTTATATTCTGTAATGAATACAAAGGGGCAGAAACCAAGGTCTTTTAAATGGAAACTGTCAGCAAAAAAGAAAACAGAAGAGAATTATTTTGGGAGGTGGCCAAGAAAGAGCAAAAGGGTCATGGGGGAAGAGGGAATACTAGAAAATGAAGGAATGGTCTGGGAGATAATATATACTACTGCAATATTGTCCCACCTGGTAATGTAATGTGCTTACAATGCCATGTCACTCAGACTTGTGAAATGAATAGTGAAAAAGCATAAAAACCTGTTTTTTGCTTATGGGTATGAATTTTGTAACATTTTCTTTTGGCCCCAAAGAATATTCACTTAGAGAAAATATTTACCAAATTAAAAAAAAAAAATTAAAAAAACCCTAGGTTGAAGAAGACTTTCAACTATGGGGCATCTTCTGTTTCCAACTCTGTAAATATATTTATGAGTTATTTCATTTTCATTTCAAAAAGCCAGAATCTCATCTGCTTTTAAAACTTTTGCTCTTCCCCCCCCCCCCAGAAAAACAATTCAGTCGGATCACCTTGAAACCTCAGCTCAACATTCCGGTGTTGCCAAAACATTTTCTCCATAAAAGGGTCACATCCATACTCATTAAGGGTAGGATTTACCTAAAGGAAAATTGGAATCCTTTGTTTCTAATGCAGGTTGAAATTCTCCCCTCAGAAATAGCCCCACTGTAACTCTGGCCCAGAGCTGAGTGTAGGGACACGGCTCAGGAGTCCTCTTCTCCTCACCGCTGTGGTGCCAGGGACAGCCCCAGATGTGGGATGTGCTTGCTGGGACACTTCACTCCTCTTCACACCTCTGTGCTGGGATCCTGCTGGACCATTATCTTTTCCTGTTCAAGTGCAAACCCTGAAGAGGTGTGGTGTACTGTGGCTGAAGCCATCTTTTCTCAGTTGGGAAGGAGGACATTATTCCTTAAGAGAGGTATCTCTGTGTGACCAGCAGTGTGTCCTGGGGGGGCGTGAGGTGGGAGAGACAGACTTGCTTTTGTGACTCACTGTCGCAGAATTTTTGCTGGGAAGAGGAGATGACTTTCCAAGGATTTCAGAGATGCTGAAGAGGGCATCCGTTCAAGGGTCATAGTGTTTAAATGGTCCAGACCTTGAGACTCAGACTTGTTCAAGTTCAGAATAAGTGTGTGAAGGCATCTGTAATCACATGGATCCAGGAGATGGGGATTTATAAAACTGTTTTAACTTGATAAAGAGAACTAGTTCCGCTTGAACCAGATACCTTCTGCAAGGTCTGTCTCCTGATGCAGATCCTCAGCTGCGCTAGCTGGCATGCTGTGAAGTACAGTCTCTCCTCCCTTTCCTTCGCTGTTTATTCATTCCCCAGTTGCCCCTGACGAACTGGGGAACAGCAGCTCTGCAGCAGCTATTCTTTCATAGAGATACTTCTTTCATAGTGATACTTCCTGAGATGAAAACAGTGGCTCAAACACCATACTTTCCTTTGTAGGTAATTGGTACAGGTCACAACTGGCCCTTCTGTTGGACTTTTTCTTTGTTATATTACCTTTGGCATGACACAGGAAGAGCAAAACAAACCTGTGAACCTCAGAACTCCTTTGGAGACATACTTTCCTTTGTAGGTAATTGGTACAGGTCACAACTGGCCCTTCTGTTGGACTTTTTCTTTGTTATATTACCTTTGGCATGACACAGGAAGAGCAAAACAAACCTGTGAACCTCAGAACTCCCTTTGGAGAACAGCAGATTTGTCAGCAAGGCAAGCAGGTTTACCAGCACTGAGACCAGTTCTGCTGAACCTTCTCATTCCAGTAGGTGGGTTGAGCTGCTGGAGGAAGCCTGGCATGTACAAGGGTACAGACTGTTAAGCATTACTCCTGTGGCCATAACTGCAAGGATTACCTTCTCTGACAGTATATGCAGCAAGCAAAAGGAAGAATGGGTCATATACACAGCACATACACTTTTGGCATTGAATCTGAGAATAAGAGTCCTGGAGGGAACTGCCAATATAAGGTTAGAAAGAAGAACTATACTTTCAAAGGAAAAGGGAAAGGCAAGGGAAGAAAAATGCAAGCTAAATGAGCTGTGGGAAGACACAAAACAGAAATATCAATCCAATGAAATATTTTTTTTTAAAAAACACATAATTACATTTGAGCCAGAAAAGAGTGGCATCAATTATAAGTGTTCAACCATAATGGGAATAAGGTATTAAAGCAAATCAGCTGATCCTACAAAAAGCAGTAAAACAGCTATTGTAGGGGGGTTTAATATATTCTGCTTTGGCCTGAGATCAATAATCATTTAGGAGGGAGGGTTGTTTCTGACCTGGCTCATTCCAACAATTAGGTTCTGCAAACAGCTGTAACAGCTGAAGGGTTAAGCCTTTTGCAACATGCTATGGAAGATATAAATGTACCCATAATCATAGATGTCCAACTGCTGGAAGTACAGTTTCTGCCCAAACCAACGATAATGGTGGATTGTAATGGAGAAACTGACTGGACAGCAAAGCTGGACATGCAGTAATGATGCAGTGTTAAACAACTCATTTTTGTAATGTTTCCACCCACGGGAGTTACTGATTTGAGCCTCTCTGATAATAATCCTCTTTCACATTTGTGCTATGTTGCAGTGAGTGTGGTGGCACACTCCAGGAAATGCAATCATTGCCAAGATACTCACACACTATCTGCCAAGGAGATATGTGACCTGACTTCCAAAATTGCAAGCAAATTCAGAGGGCTGATTTACTTTACCTATAGTACATCTCTTGTAAACCATTGCATGTTCATATGCAACTGTTAATTGCATCACGTCTCCTAAACTGTTTTGCCAATTTTGCTGATTGAAATATTTGTTTAGGTTTTACGGGCAGTCAGTCTTCAATTCTTATTTCCTGGCATTTGGCAGCTCCATGCTTGATGTTTATGTCTCTTCAGTGTCATTTTAAAAAAGTCTCAGACTCAGCTGCTTCCAGTGAGTAGGAAAAAAATGCACCTCACAGCACTGCCTTTTGTGAAAACCACAGGCCAGCCAAACAACTACTGATACCAGTTCATTTTTACTGTTCAAATGTGCTATGAAAGAATTAGCTTCCTGACTTTTTCTCTAACACAAAGACAAAAACAAAACCAGTGACCACTGGAAAGTTGACATATTAGTTCGATATACCCTTTATACCCTCTAAGGATCAGACAACTAACCTAACAAAGCCTTTCTCATTATTCATGTATTTGTCACTACCAAAATTTCCTTACAGTGATAAACTTTGCTCAGGCAAAGCCTTTCTGCCTTGCCTCAAGGTTGCTTTAATTCATCTGTCAAGGAGAAACAGAAATCTTATTCAGAAGTCTTTAAATATCTTTCCGTTTCTGTGACCTCTTTATTGCCTCCAAATTTCTTGAATCCTGTAATCTGCAGGTACTGTCGTGTTAGACTTGTGTGAGCCCCAGACATAGCCAGGGAAAGGGTTTTTCCATACTGTCACTGACACACTGGCCGTCTTGCTCTGGGGGGTTCATACACAGAGGGCTTCTGGCTCAGCTCATATTTACAGGCACCCATTCATCCATTGTATAACCCCTCTGCACTAAACTGAATGCAGTTATACCAGACGTCTCTGATTTAAAGGTATGGGATTTTTTCTTTTTACTTACAGGAAAGACTATAAGGACTGCCAAAGAAAAATGCACAAATACAGAAAACAACAGGCTATTTCTAATAAATAACATCTGGACAGAGCTGCATTCTGGAATTTTAATATTAAAATTAGCAGTGTTTACAGCATGTCTTGAATGACGTCGGTCAAACCCCTCTCATCAATCTTGTGAAAAATAAAACAAAGCTAAGAGTCGTAAAGCAACATCTTGGAATAGTTATGGCATTACTGATGTGCAGCTGATGGAAGTTTTATGTATTGCATCAAATCAGACAATGAACTCAGAATGCCAGCTTGCAATGTTGCTTTATTATGCATGGCAGTTCTTCATTCTGAGTAGTCAGAAAGAGATACATGGATTCCAGTAGCATTTGCTGAACTGCTATGTGGTCAAAAGAAATGCCATATGAATAGACTGGCTTGACGGGACGTACTAAGGCTAAGAAGATAATCTTTATTTTTCTGATCCCATGAGTCAGCCCCCTTCTTTATTATTGAACTTGTGTTCTATGTGCCTCACCTCATTCTGTCCAGTTTGACATTTTGCTCTGGTGAGCTGGAGATTTCATGCTGCATTGAATGTTAGTATTAGTCTCGTATGCTGCTGACCATCTTCATTCCATATCAACAGATCGTAAATGTGATGATCTACCCAACTGAGATCTTCAAGACCTGAACAGTTGGATGCTTGGGTACTGCACCACTTAGAACTGGCAGACATGCAAAATTTGCATTTTATTTGCCAAGCTGGACTTGCACCTGTTCTTGCTTTGTATACAAAGCTAAAAATGCTGTTGCATAAGTCCTTCTTCCCAAGCTGTTTCTTGGAGGAATGTTTGAACTTACAGCCTCTATGTATTAATTCCTTTCCTGTTTGGTGCAAGTAAGATAAGTCTTTTTCTAACCCAATTCATTGGTATCTCAATTGTACCAGCAATGCCTCATTTGTGCCATTCAGAAAACACCAACCTTTTATTTCTCAGTGATTGAGGTTTGGGGGAGGGAGGCAGCTGGATATACTGTACACTTTGAGCAGAATTCTGTAAATGCCTATCAAAGATTTAATGTTATCACACGTCAATGATGCCAGTGCAGGAAATATGTTCCTATCTGATTTTGTTTCATTTATATGGGAATGGAGCTCAGCAATTTCCTTTTTTTAAGCATCACACTGCCCCTGTCCTTCCATGATACTCATTTGACATTCTGCCATGTGGCACAATGTTCAGTGGCCTCATCTTCAGGTGAGCACCTTGAAACTTCAGATCCAATTTTACGCTGGACCTGGGATAAGAATCACATAAGATAAGATAATTTACATTCTTTGTATCTTAGCTGACTATCCTGAAGCCAGATGCTTATAGAATGCCTTTACACTTTCTACTTTTTCCTTTAGGTCTCATTTTTCTTGTTTGCTTCTTGTTCACATAAACCTAATAAAAGATGATTATTTTTAAGAGCAATCTGAGACACTTCAATAATAGTTTCTCAGCAGGGATCAGTGGCATCTGAGTAACTCCTTGCAGCTTTGGCTGACATGACAGGGATATGACTGACAGAGAATTAATTCAGTTGCTAGATAAGTAAATTGCTAGATAAGTAAAAGAAGAGAAGTTGGGTTCTTTTAGGATTGGAAATTGAGATGTCTCTCTGTCAAAAAAAGACACTCGCATAAGTCCCATTCTGCAAGCAAGAATGTGTGCTTATCCTATCCTGAATGATGAATATGATCGGCTCTTTGGCTAGTATTTGTCACTCTTACATCACTGCATTGCAATTCTAATAAATGTTCCCTCATCTTTGTCTCACATCTAATCGCTTACATCAGTCCTGAGGTGCAGGAGGTTCCTGCTAGGTGACTTCTCAATATAGAGGCTTTCCCCCCTACCACAAATCATTTATGGGTGATCTCTGTTTTTTCCTTTACATTTAACTCTCATTAATTTTAATTAGATTCAGACTAAGCCCAAACCCTTTAGCACAATTTATAAGAAAAAGGAAAAGAAACATAGCGTGCCTGCCAGATGAATTTTCCCAGAGCTCTCACAGCTCTAATTTACACTGCAGACACACCAGGATGTGGTTGGAAGAAGCCTTGTGTTTCCTGCTTGTGCATGCTTTGGATGCATGACCTCAAGATGTCAAAAAGTCAGTGGGTCATGGGGACAAGTCCGGCTTTGTGGGTTATGCTTTCTGGCTTGTAGATATGAAGCACGTAAACAACTTTTGAAGATATAAGATTTAGTTTTAACAGCTCAAGAGAAGTCACTGGGTTAGCTGTTCTGCTCTGAAAGAGACTTACATATTTCGGCCTAAAACTTCTCGATCGCTTCAGCTTTTCATTATGCAAATTTACCAACAGGGAAAGTGTGTCATGAAATGACATACTAAAATCCAGAAAAAGAATTTATCAGCATTGAATTTTTTTAAAAATATGCCTGGCTGGTGAACACCCCCCATACATAGTTTTTTAGGTTTGTTCTTCCTCTTCATTATCTATCAGGCAAAACTGACTTCTGTTCAGCTTCTAAAATGTATTGAGCTCTGCAGTGGTAAGGATCCTTGAATCAAATTTAACCTTGGTGGCCTGCCATCCGGAATAGAAAGAGCACTCTTAATGGGATGCAGGTGCAGCTGAACTGCACCATTAATGTGGTGGAAGAGACCCTCAGGGGCTCCTAAAAGTCCTTTATGAAAATCCACCATCACATTAAAGGACGGAGACGATTTCCTTGCTTTGTGGAATCCCTTTTTCAGTGACTGGAGATGACATCCCCAGGGCTCACCACAATACGTCTGGAGAGCAGGGTCCTTTGTGCTTATCAATGACTTGACAAAATACCTCATATACAGTTTCTCTGCCACTGTTGGAAATGTCCCTTTGAACCAGGACATTTCTGTCCTTCCCTAGCCTGCCTTGAAAGCTATATCATACTGAAATATGACTCAGAAAAGAACCCACCCAGCAGGATACATATATTACAAGAGCACAGACCTCTGAGGAGGTCTGATGGCCAAAACGTACGGCCTCTTTGACTCCAAGTATAATTCCAAAAGGCCTTTTTTTCACTTACATAGAAACCAAATTAAATCTCTTTCCTATGCTTTCACTATTCACTGTACCACATTTGTAGTTTGGAGACATAAAATAGAAAATGTCTGGGAGATGCAGTTTTTAAAATAGTCATAGCATGTCATACTTAATGCCCTTATCTCAACTAGCAGTGACCTGGCACCTTTTCCTTAGTAAATGGGGAATTACCATGTGGAATTTCCAAAAGATTGAGGTCTGCTGAACCTCACAGTCTGATGCTCTTCTAACTGCTTGCATCAGTTGTTATAATCAGGGAGCCCTGAAAAATATAATGAATACTTGATCATGTTAATTATCATCTTTCATACACAGATTCATTTTAGCCATGCCTGACGTGCACTTTGGGTAGGTAAATATTTACCCTGCTAAATGCTTTTGCACCAAGAGG
Organism: Aptenodytes forsteri; assembly: GCF_000699145.1. NCBI lineage: Eukaryota > Metazoa > Chordata > Aves > Sphenisciformes > Spheniscidae > Aptenodytes > Aptenodytes forsteri. The sequence goes on along the minus strand of NW_008796222.1, from coordinate 6,188,473 downwards.
TGAAGACCATTGACTGCATCTATGCTCCATAGCACTTGGCCCTGGGTCTGTCCTGGGCCCTGTGTGGTATCCTCAGGCCATAAGACACAGTTGTTATTTTCTGTGTATTTTATTCAGTTCAAAGGGTCTGAAACAGTGTGAGGACTGTGTTGGAGCATATCAGCATATTGCTTTTATATCATTAAGCACAGGGGATGCTCTGCATGCCCTGGAGGTGACCGAGAGTGCAAAGTCTCCTGGAAGACTGTGCAAGTGCAGGACTGTGCAGTCTCAATCACAGTGCTTACTTATATTGGTCCCTGGAGTGACCTTCCCCCAGAACTGTACCTGGGGTTTGGTTTAGAAGAGATGCAGTTGATTCACTCTAAAAGGGAGCCCAAGAGTGAATAAGATTTCTGTAATGCAGGCAGGCAGTGATTGGAACCGGAGAACAAACCTCAGACCCAGGCATTACCTGACAGTGACACACACACACACATTGTAGCCCTGATACTGACTGGACTTTTTAACACTCATCAAAGCTATGTACTGTTTCTGCTCTTGAATGCTAATTAAGAAGTTAAAAAAAAAAGCCCTTAGGGACAAAATCTGTTCTCCTCCCAAATCTCAGGCATACTGGATGGTTGCATTGGGCTTGCTTTTCTGTGAACAACACTGTCATTGACTTGGATGCAAAGGATAAGCTTGAGCCAATTTTTCAGAGAAGGAATTTTCCTTGTAGGCGGACTATTCAATAACTAATTGCTGATAACAGAGTAAGATGGTTCTTATACTCCTTTTAGATAATACTATGAGTGTCAGTACTTGCATGCACTGAAGGAAAAAGCCTAGAATCAGTGATTAACACCACCTGATCCAGCCTTATTCTTTATCTCTTCTTATATTGTTATTGTTTAAAAACAATAAAACTACAGCTGCTTAAATGACCCTACTGATTTTTTTTCTTATTATTTTTTTCCAAAATAATCAGCTTCATTTGATTTAAAAAGAACAGCCAGAGCAAGTTAGCCATTTATTTATTTTTCCTTCAAAGTGGCTCCTGGCAGGAAAAACTTTTATTCGTTGCTGGTATTCTCATACACAGATTTCACCTCCAGCTGCGCTTCAGTGTTTAGGTTCCCTGGGCAGGCAGTACTTTTATTACTGTGTACTGATGTCAACCATCAGGAACACAAGGGTCGATGATGTCAGTCAACATCAGGTAATGGGACTGTTCAGAGTTAGCTCTGCTCCCTTCAGAGCAAATGAATTCCCCTTATCACCACTGCCTGTGTCCTCTCACCGTTGAGGTCTCCAGGAGTTTTGCCACTGACATCCCTGTGTCCTCTCACCGTTGAGGTCTCCAGTTTTGGCATTGACATAAACAACAGAGTAAGATCCAATATAAACTGCCTGGCTTAAAATACCTGTGGCTGTATTACCTTGCAGTACTGGCAGGGCATTTATAACTGTCACCTTGCTTTAGCGGCTCTCACATCAATGCTACACCAAAGTCCTTAAGCCATTTGGGCTGTTTATACATTGCCAGTGTTACATACGGTTTCATAAAGAGCCACATATTATTTATAAAAGAGCCTGGCAGGGTCCTCATAGATCCGAAGCCTTTTTTATTTTTAACCTACTTTTTCTCCAGTTCAGGTCTTGCCTGTTTCAAACTGAAGTGAACTGTGATGTGGTAGCCAACCTGACTGCCCAAATCAGAGCATGGGATCTCATCCAAAACTCACTGTGGTGAAGGAGAAACTTGCCACTAATTCAGTGGGATTTGGATCAGGCACTCTTGAATCTCTCCTCTCATACTTGAGTTTTGCATCCCTGTAATGCCTTTGGCTTCTTTGGAAGGTATCCTGATCTGCAGGAGGGAGAAGAGAAAAATGTTTCCTTTTGTATTTATTTTCTTTAAACACTTTCTTTTACATTGTTTCAAATGCTTTTGATTTATAGATCAGCACACACCCAAAAACAGTCCCTGAAAGCGACAAGGATTCAGAGGCTTGTTTGCACAGCTTTAGACCAAAGTCTGCTTAACTGTGAAAAATAACATTTTTGTAGGCTGTTACTTCTTAAAGAGCTGCTGGTGCCTTCTGGAAATCTTTGAGGAATAGTTTGTTTAGGAGTGAATCTGCTTAGGACAATATACAATTTTACTTTTCTGGTCTCTATCTGCTAAAAGTCTCAAACAAAACAACCAGAAAAGATACCTAAAACCTGAATAAGAAAAGCACAAAGAACAAAAATCGTATTTAACAATTAGAATCCATTCATGGAACAGAGCCAAATAGTCTTAGAAATAATATAGCCTTAATGACCTGTTTTTAGAAAGAGAACAAATCTCTGAGAGTTTTTCAGCTGGAATGGAAAGCTATCCAGATTACTTTTTTTATGCAAAGAAGCAATACTTTTCTGCTGATGTAAATAATGTATATACAGGCAACAACAAATGGCACATAGACCAACAGAAGATTTGATGGAGGCCCTATATCTTCTAACAGTGCTCTCCTTAGGAAACTAAGACATCACATTACCCTTAATCAGAATTAAGATATAACAGGGACATAATGTGGGGAACTAATTCTGCAAGCCAGTGAAGCATTTTCAAGTGTGAGGAACCATTTCTTGATGTAAAATGATGCTGTCAGTGCTTTCATTGCTGCCCCTACACTTCTACGAGTGGCTTGGTAGGGACAGGAGCAGACTTCATTGCTGTCAGCTGCCATCTGATCAGTCGGGAACGCGTGCATGTGGACTAGAGGAGAATATTCTTGAACCTGCCTTACTTTAAACTTCAGAGCAGTCTGACATTCAGACTCTGCTTCTCAGGTTTTTTACCACAGTTACCCTTATGCTCAGCCCATCCCAGTATAGAAATGGGTCGATATTCTTAGCAGTGGAATTTCTTTTCATTCCACTCACTCCCTATTGAATTTAAAACACAACCCTGCCTAATCTTTTCCTGATTTCCTCCCTCATACTTAATCATTTAATTACAAACTGCCTCAAGACAATAAGCACAACTCTGAGAATTACACCGATTAGCCAGTTTTGTGTTCGTCCACCACCTGCCCAGCTCAAGACACTGTCAGCGTACTGAAGGTTTTACAAATTCCCTGCCAATAGTTTATATTGTCACAGTTTTGCGATCACAAGTGGATGTCCAAAAGTTACGCAGAGAAACAACCTCTTCCTATGCATTGTAGAAATTGAAAGCAAGGAAATTAATGCATCTATGTAACTTTCCATCTATCATTACTTAATAATACATCAACTTTTAGCATTGCATTTTATAAGAGTTAATGAACTCCAGTATACTGAGCTCTAAGGACGTGGGAGAAGTCAGTATCTTAGCTGGGTCCTGATGTTTCTACTTAGTTAAATTCAGCCCTTACCAAACAAAACTCTTGTTGAAGTCAATGAATATTTAACTCCAAAAACAATTGAATAAAGACAGAGAACCAAATTCAACATTCATTTGATTAAATGTCTTTTGGCACAAGAACAACAGGATTTGGCCTTAAGCAACATTTTCAGGATTGGACCAATGTTCTTATACCCCAGAAAAAAAGACCTGAAAAAACCTAAAAGGCAGAATTCACAAATTTCCTATATTAACCAAACAATGTATTTTTACTGATGTTAGTTTCCTATGGGAAAATTTGCAGTCGCTGCTCTGCATGGGAGGGGACACTGTACAAAGTCACATCCATCCCATTCAATCTACGTGAATGTTCCCATTTTTTTCCTTAACCACTGGAAAATTAAACTGCAAGAGAGAGCAATTTTATAGAAGCTTTCTATCATTTTTATCAGTTTCCAGAATCCCTTCTCAGAACACAGCCTTGTCTGACTCTGTGTCAGTCAGGCACATCTGCCCCATTTCAACATTCACATCAATATGCTACCATAGGAGAAATCTTTAAGTTGATCACTCCCTTCAGGCTCAGCTTAGCCTTCAAATTATGTAAATACTTCCTACTCAAAGCCTGTCTTTATTTCCCTGAGAAAAGCTGAAGCTAACAGTTGTGATACCTAATCTGTCCTTTTTATCCAGATGTGAATAACAACAAAAATACCCCAGACCCTGAGGAAACAAAATTTTAACCATAGGCTTGTTTACCTTAAAATAACTTTGTCATTTTTGCTTCCTTAAGATGAACATGTTTTGTCTGCTCGACAGGAAACAGTTATCTGAAACATGGAGTCCTCTCCCAGCGTTTTTCAGATGAGCAAAGCTCAGACCAAAGTCCATATGGTATTCACCCATAAACACAGACACACGACAGGAAAAATGCATTTTAAGTCTGTGTGCTGTGTGTCTTGGAATAAGTTTGTCAAACAATTATGAAAAGAATTCGGCTTCCTCATAGCACCCTGGGAATGTACTCAGACACTGGATCGGTTCTCATCTGGCTTCAAAGAAAACACTTGAATAGGTCCCATTTTTACGGAATAGTGTTTATAAAGTAATTTTACTTCTCATTAGGGATCTCTTTCTTTGCCAATGTTACTTTTAAATAGGATGATTAATATTTAAAGTCACTTAATTACCACATGTTAACCTACTTCCAGAACTGGTTACAGCTACCCTTTGATGTATAAAAGAACCAAACTCACCACTGCAGCATTTTCATGAAATGAAGAGGTTAGGAACAAGAAAAGGAAAGTTTTCTTCTCTCTTATTCTCCCCCTTTTTGGATGAACAACTTAAAATCTTCAGCATTGTTAGATTCATGTCTGAGCATCTATTTTTTGAAAAACCTCATTTCTCTTTGTCCGAGCCACTTTTTTCCAGCAAGGTGTCAGTTATGTTAAACTTTTGAATCTGTCATGCTGGGAATTTCCACATTCAGGGAACAATATTGTGCAGAGGCCACTTGCCATTTGCCAAGCTAAACTTCCAGTTGTTTGTAATAGTCATGTGACATAATACTTCCCACTATTAACATTAAAAAAATCACTATGCAAACAGGTGTATTTCTCCTCTTGGTTTCACACCTAGCTCCCAAAAGCATTAGTGTATAGGTGAGAAGGTGTCAAATGGAAAGGCTTGTTAGGGGAAAGAAGGCTTTACAAAGTCCCTGCGGATGAATCAGCAGGATCTTCCCAGCTCTCCATCTCTCTGAGCACGACTGGGTTGAGTGGTTATAGATTGCCAGTCCCACCGTTGTCCAGTGCTGCACGTTGATGGAGGATTAAGAAAAAAAACTGTGAAGTAGGCCCCCCAATACCACTGTATTACAAAATCTGTATGCGATGGGGTGGGCAGATTGGATTAAAAGGCGTTCAGATTGCCTGCAAGCTATATATCTGAAAAATCCAATTAACTTCTCAGGCAGGGCTAGCTTCAGTTTTCTGAGATTCTCTCTCTTCTTCCATTCACATATCTACAAAAGACAAACAGACAGTTGCAACACCACTCTAACTAGCATGAAGTGCTTTAGTCGCTGCGAATGGGAACATCAGAGGAAAGACATTCCTAAAAACATTCTTTGCAATACCAAAAGAGATAAGATTGAAGAGTGGTCCAAGACAATCTACTTAAGCCTTTGCAGCTGAGCTACGATTTACCGGTGTTCACTGCCTATATTAAAGTGTTTTCATGGACTGAAGACATATTACCAAGGAATTTTTTGAATGGTGAATAAATCTGGGTTTTCTTTCTCAATTTGTTTCCATAGTCTTTTATAGACTATGGACTAGTAAATTCAGCAATCACTAAAGTCATTTCGGAATAATCAGGTATCTAAAAATGTGATTCTCAGAGCATGCATACTGAGTACTGTGATGCATTAGCCACCCAGTCAGAAACTTTGGGGAAGTGAGTCTCAAAGTCCTTCAAACACATGAGCTTTGACATCACTGTTAAGGAAGCACTTAAGTACTATTCTTAAATTGGGCACCAGACCCTAATATTGATCTTGTGTGCTGTCACACAAAGCTCTTTCTAGATTTACCATTAGGCGCCCAGATGATCTCTACACTAGAAAATGAAACAGGGCCATGACACAGGCTTGACCACTAGCCCAAAATGCTGTTTTACTGTTGAACTGGGAGAGTAGGTATAGCGTATTGATGAGCTAGAGCTCTTCCAGGTAGTGCCCAAGTACAATGCAGGAGACAGCAGATGTCAGGGACCAGTATGGCATGCCAGATATCCTGCTCTCCTGCAACCCTATCCCAACAGACTTTACACCTCCTAGTTCTCCCCAGTGCTCCCACATACCCTACATATCATCCCACATATGATAGGGACTGGATGCACAGCAGTTTCTTGCTATAAGAACATCATTTTGCTGGGATGCAAGACAGCACTCATTATTTCAGATACATTAAACTCAAACACGTGACACCTTAGGTTTATAAGGGTCACATGTTGTCCAGGGCTGAGTGCTAAATTGCACAAATAGTATTTCATCGGTGTTCAGCAGTATAAATGTAAGTCCAGGTCTAGGTGCCCCAGGGGCAGAAGGATAGGCATCTACATGGTTAGTCCAGACAATGCAACAGTACTTTTTGTAAAAGAGATTAATCATTCTCAAGGTACATAAAAAGTTTTTTCTACAGATCATAGCAACTTAAGTGGATTATTCAGGAAATCCGGATTTGTTCTCCTTTATTTAGGTGCTTACATTTTATTTAACCAGTGGCTTTTTTGCCTATGTGTTATTCTGTATTCACCCTGGAGACCTCTTACACTGATTGGATGATGGTATAGCTGAGAAATACAGTAGAAGGAGAGTGAATAGAAGATACATGATAACACAATGCTTTTATTGTAATGGCAATGTTGAGAGCCAAAGACTATTCCTACAAAGCTTTATACACTAAATGCATCTTGCTGCTGCCATATGCTCATAATGAATTATTCTAAATAAAAAGTTCTCTCACACAATTCATTAGGCAATCATCATCCTGAGTTACCATGTTTTCCTCCTTTCATGTAAAAGCAATACAGAAAAGGGGTGGAAAGTAATAATATTCTTATGTCTGGATTATAACTTGACTGACACCTGTCAAAAATGGAGAGGATGGAGGAAAATAGGATTGTGTCAAATAAAATGTTCCCAAAAAGTAGAAATGGAGTCTGATTACAGTCCCTTGTTCCACTTTCTGTCATCCTTTCTGTAAATTATTAATTAAATTTGAAAAAAATTGCTGTACTTTGTGTCTTACAACAGCTAGAAGAAAACATGCATAACATACCTGAAACTTTATTAACACAAATGTAAAGGAATAGTATATGTCATGCTTCCTCAACTTTTGCTGAGGCTCAGTTGCATCTACCTGAAAAAAAGGTAGAAAGAGACAGGAGTATTGGGCCCCTTTGTTTGTAGGCTGACTTTTAACACTTTTAATAGGCAAATCTAGTTATGCTGATTGCAAAGCAAAAATTGTTTCTTACCTTGCTTCAGTGAAAAAGGATTGTGTTAGCAAATACCTGCTTTCTGTACTTTTGAATGCTGTGGCACCATGAGATAGTAAATCAAGTATGAAAGCACGTACCAGTTTTTTAAGGCATCTGCAAAACTAGTGTCAAGTACAAAACTGCATGGCTGCATAGCACAGAGCATTAGACTAGTAGAAACTCACTCTGCCACTTCAAATTGGTTCAGACAACCCTGAACGGGTAATTTTGTCCTAGCAGACCTGACGTTGCCTCAGGTATTGTCTGTCTGTGCTGCTCGAGCTTTATGCTGGGTCAGAAGTGTTCTGCTCTCCTGCAGCCAGCATAAACCAGCCTAAAAGAATAAAGCCAACATGCATATCACGTTCTCCAGTTAACTTTGCAGAGTTGGGATCATGCGTCCATGCCTGATCTGGTTTAAATCTGGTGAACTGTATTAGGGAACACGGATCGTTCAACAAGTTAATTTGACTGAAAGACATTATAGCCTGCTCACAGGGGCAGCTCAGACAACAGATCTATCAGGGCCAAGGAGCTGTGAGGAGCAGAGAGAAAAAGCTGATGGGTAACAAGCTGTTTTCTCATTTCTCTGTACCTGAAGTGCTCTAAAATCCATCTGCTTCTTTGTATTTTGTGGAATTTGATGTGCTTGCTAAAGGCAAAGGCTCTGACTTACAAGTTACAGTCATGGTTTGGGATAGCTGTGAAGCCTTCCCATGCCCACTTGTCAGCCTCTCCCTTTCCCATGTGTGTCCCCCTCCCTACAGGGAGGGCTCAGGCCCTTGCGAGCAACAGCAGCACACAGAAGTACATTTATCGTTCATTAGTAAGGGGATACTACAAGATCAGCTAAGCTAGATTTGCAGTCAGAGGGAGGCCCCTGAAAGTAATAAATGACGAACAGGTATGCAAAGTTTCACAGTTTTATAGTTGTCTCATTTTAATCTGCTTGAGTTTGTGGATCAGGTCTCCTAGCAATTCAAATCCATGGTTGTTTCAGGTAGGGATTTCCAGCACATATCCTCCTGAGCATACCAAATTGAAGTTGAAAAGAGCCTTCTTTAAAGATGACAATTTTTTAGAAACTGTTATATTTTTCTTTCTCAGAGAGTTCCACAGTGTTTCAAGTCCTACTCATTCATGCCCACTGCTTCCTAACATTCACTAACCCTTTACAGAAATAACATAGAATAAAGCTCATGACGAAGAGTGAAGGACTGCAGATGGGTGATCAGTAAGGCCGTTACCCGAGGAATATGAGGTATACCTTAAGGTCAACAGCTAGGAGATCTCTGCGACTTATGAATCTCTGATATCCTATCTTTAGTGTTGACATCAGATGGAGCAGGAACGGGAAGAGAGGTTACCTCTATGTAGCAGTGTAGTTGGTCACCCTTTCTGTACCTCCTTCTTTTTCCCTTCTAACCCCTAACCCTTCTCTTGGATTTGAGCCCCCTGGGATAGTCTTATGGTTCTTTCTCTCTTCCTTCAATAAGCCATGATCTACATTTTTTAAATGAAAGTAACAACTTCAGACCTTTGAAAACAATGAGAATGATAAGGTTAAGGTGAAGGCCATCCCTGTGTATAATGGAGGAGATGGAGGTTGAAGTGTAGGAGAAGGCATGAGAGCTAGCTCGGTAATCCAAGAACATGTCAAGGCAGAGAAGTGGCTCTGGTTTATGCAATAGAAGCAGTCCTTGTCAAGTGGGGGTAATATGGGTGTAGGGCTTAGTCTGAAACACACAAAAGTGTGCAGGGCTCCTGCAGTTGCTTGTGGCATAATGTTCATAGCAGATGGGACAGCAAAGAGCAACTTTTTATATACGGTGACTTAACGGGATGAGAACGGAGCTGAAGAGGAAGGAGTGTCAGTACAAGGTATATGCTGAGGAGATGGGAAATTGAAAGGTATGAATACAGAGTGAAATGCTCCCTTTCTCAAAAGCGTTAAGCTACTGTAGCCACCACAGCATAGCAGTAGTTTTGGGACAGAGAATGTTTCCATTTCTTACCAACACTGTAAGCCATCACACAGTTCAAACACTCTGAAGAACAACCAGAAACTGTCTTCCATTAGATCACCACATATAGAACAGGATATGATGATGTCATCCTTTAGAAGCACACTCTTTCAAGCAACAACAAAATTAAAAACAAAACCAAAATTAACAAGATGTTAAAGTATATTCTCTGCCTTCTCTTCTTACAGTGAGTTCTATATGCTCACAACACACATATCTCCACTCTGCTTGCAAACTACATTGAACAGATGGTCCTTATGCCAGCCCAAAAGTTAAACCTGCAGCTTAATCCCTAGAAAGAATCTGAGACACCACAGCTCAGTGCTGACTGATGTTGTTCTTAGAAAGGAGAAACCACAGAGGCAGAAACACTTACAAAAATATCCACAACCAAAATAAAGAGGCAGCATCCAGTGGACTGCAAAGCCTTTCTGCTGAAGTTTGTTTTTTCCTCATTCTTCTTTAGTCCCTTTGCCATTAGCACATGATGTCATCTCTTGCTGTCCTTCCGTTTGCTTAGCATTAAACTAGCAGATCAGACTCATCTTCAGCTTGCTGCTGACAGTCCTGATGGCAAAAAAACACATCACAGCTTTAAAATGAGGCTTGCTGGAGAGACATGCACTTCATTGCTTCAAAATATACACATATATTCACGAAAGCATCAGGCAGATGGAGATGTCTTACCCAGATAACCTCATTTACAACCAGAGCTCTAGGAGTTTGCTGCAACTAACCTGCTCTCTACAGTTACAGAGAAGACGGGTAATGCAGCCTGAGTGCTTGCAGATGCTTTGCTGACATTGCTAGGAGCAGGTAGGCAAGGTTAAAGTTACTTAGATGGGTCCATAACGATGGGATTCTGTCTTTGTTCTTCAGTGAATGCTGGATTGAACCCACAGGTATTTTCAAATTTAAAAATGAATTTGTTACCTTTTGTCAGATTATTTTCATAAACCAAGCTGATTTGCTTTGGTTGAGAGTTTAAAATTGAGGTGTATTAAGATGAGACAAAACAATAAGAAAATCTTGAGAATGTTAAAGGCTGAAAAAATCTGAAGCATTAGCTGAGGTATTTTTAGACTTTAAGCTCTCCAGGGCAGTGATTGTCTGCTGTTGAGTATTGTACAAAGCTGAGCATATTGCTAGCACTAAACACGCACAACTTCTCTATCATTGAATCTCTTCACATTAGATAAAAGGGAAAAAAACTGATACAAATAGATAGGAAGACAGAAATGCTTTACTCAGAGAGAACATCTGTAAATCAAATTATGCAAAAGGATTCCCTTTCTAAAACCTGGAATAAACAGGCAGCTTGATCATGTATTTCCACAACAATCAGTTTGTCGTATGTACTGTCTGCTTACTGCAGACCAAAGCAAGCTTCCAGGAAACGACTGCCAAAGTGTACAAGATGACAATTATAATTCCAAAGACAAAGATTTCCTAACGTTTCTGACTCAAATCAGGCTACATTAAATTACATCAACTAGAGAATACTATAATTGAAACAAAAAATTATCAGTTGAAATTTCTTTTGAAAAGGCAAAGAATTCCTAATCAAGAGAATGATTTTTCATTCCTTTGCACCCCAGGACATCACAATTGTGAGAACTGGGCCGCATGGAAGATAGTACAATTATGTACCATCATTCTCTACACATTTACATTAAAATTCCATTTCTCATTTGCCATACGCAAATATAAATAACTTCACAAGATGTAATCATGCTCCTGGTGTTTTCTAAGATAATAATAGTCCATTCAATAGTAGTTTAAAACCCCAGGCATTGCAAAACCCAAATGGGATAAGAGAATGTATTGTTCAAACTAAGAAAACAAAGGAAGTTAATCAAGGTCCTTACTTGACTACAGCTGTCTTCAGACATAAGCCTTGAGAGGTATTTCTTAAGCAATGATTAATGAGTAGACACCTGAAAAAAAAGACTGCCAAATTGTAACTTGTTTGCTTAAACAACGCAACAGTGACTGTATAAAAAGAAGCTATTACCATAGAATTTATGCAGAAAAGCCAGCTCTACAAGAGAGCAAAGCTGCTTCTCTCTTTTAACTCTGCAGAGAAGGTAAAAATATGTTATATAAGTATTGGTCAAAGAAAAAGCATTCAGGTCTACTACAAGATAAATAATGAAAGGATTTGAGTTCTAAAGGAATCTGAAATATATATTTATACTTTCAGTAATTTTTTCAAGACATTTGAAAAAAATTAATTGCAATGAAAAATACAGGAAAGGAAAAATCAACAGCTATGAGATACAGGATTCACAGGACAAATATGGGGCTCATCAGACGACAGAAATATTCCCTGAAGTGGTTGGGAAGATGTTAGAAGTAACTCAGAGGACTTACTGGTTTTACTCTGATCGTCACACATCTTCCTGTGGAGAATAAAGAGAATCACACATTTCTGAGATCTAACCCATTTCTTTGTGAAGAAACGTCACCTCATCAAGTTCATTTCAAGGATTATGAGGTTTGCTGTGGGGAGGAAAATAGGAGAAGTGGATGATTTCTCCACTCTCTTCAGCAGCCTCTTAGGCACTATCTGGTTCATGCTGTATTACATACATGTGTGCACATACACAAAAAAATCCCCTTTGGACAGACACCTCAAGGAAGTCCATTAGCTGCAAAAAAACTGGACCAGTTTCATCTTTGTTGCCACTGAGCACAGCGAGGAGGAGAAACCCTGAGCTGGAGAGTGCTTTGAGGCCTGAGCTTGTACGTGGTAGCACAAGATGCAGCCTCCCCCACTCGCTATGAATGCATTGGGGGTCATTGCACTGCTTTTTGTGAGAGAGAGCAAGTAGCATTGCAGCAGTGCTCAGCATGGCTAAACAATTATGTCTAGCACTGCTGATTAGAGGCAATCCTATCTGAGATATAAGAAATCAATATTCTGTTTGCTATCAGAAGTGATTTAAAAAAAAAACCACACAAAACCAAACAAACAAACAAACAAACAAAACCCCAAAACTAAAAAAGCTGTATTAGAAGCCAGGGGAAAATTGAAGCAACTTGTGTTGCCACAGATGCTTCTTCTGGCATTCACCACTGCTTGTGTGTAAGTAACAGTACCTAATAAAAAGGATCTATCAAGGCTGTGCGTGAAAGAGGAAAAGTGGTGTTACTGACCATGCAACAAAAATTCCCTTTACCTGAAATGAGCTAATTTTTCTAGATCACAGTCTGCTAGTTAATTCTTTGGAGGTTACAATTTAAATAGCTTTTCCTCCACCATCTGTATGTGCATGTCCCTTGGAGAGGATGCAGAGAAAGGCTGGTAGAAGAAAGACTCAGAAGCTGTAGCTTAGTGTTGCCAGGAGATTCTTCTTCCCTTCTGTGTGCCTGAAACTTCATTAAGTGAAAAGACTGAAAAGCAACCCTTAAAAGTTGGCCAATGGAGCAAACCTCTGGAGAGAACTCAAAAAATCATGTGATGAAGAATGCTACAGTAGTTATATATAAAAATAAGAAGAGGCAAGAAGAATTATCTAGAGGAATCTGAAGAGGTAAAATTGATGTGATGGAGTAGAAATGATCAATGAGAAAGAATGGTTGAAACAGATGACTGCAAAACAGTCTCTGCATCTCTAACTTCTCTGTTACTATATAAATCTTTATTTTAAGATATTAGAAAAGTGTAGGTGAGTGGGAGGTTAAAATCAGACAGGAGATAGAAAAAGATTTATTACCCATGTTCTTTCTTCCCTACTACTTGGGTTTAGATGTGACTGAACAGTTAATTACTTGCATTGCTGCCTTGGCAAGCAAACCAAGGAGAACAATAAACTTGAAGCATCGCCAAATTCTTCTGTTTAGCATGTGACCATTTGCTAGAGTAAACAGCCTTTGCCATGAGACCCAGGTATAGTTTTGTTAAGGATGTCACAGTTTGGTTTGTCTGATATAGCTTTGCATGCTGTGAAATTTCTTCTAGAGATTTGATTACACTTGGCAGTAATACAATAAATGCATAAGAGTAGTGTTGCACCAAAGCTGCAGAATATTTCAAATTCATCCATGAAGCTGAAGGAGATTTTACTTTAAGGTTCTCTATCAGACACTGTGATCCGATGTAAATGCTGCCTGCTGCCAGAAAGGATGGTCCCGTGTTCCCCCAGGTTGCCTATTCCCACCACCATCAACTGTACCAGAACTAGCATTTGTAGGGTGAGTCAGATCACCATGCAGCTGCACAAATACTCATGCCTACCCAAAGGACAAAGAAGAACATCCAATTGGGGGTGGCAGGCCATACTTATGTCAGGTTAAAGTGACTAGTACCACAGGATAAAAAATGTGCAGGATATTGCTCTCGGCCCGCAAGCAGAAATCGCAAACAATAGAAAACCTCAGCTGAGAGCACTGTGTGACCTTTCAAGTTAGCATGCTGGCAATAAAGTGTTTTGAAATGTGACCATCTGTTTTTTAATAGATAACTGGAAATTCAGTTTATCATTCCCAAGCTCCTTGACTTATTAAGCACCGAATAAGTGATTACTTACGCGTTCTAAAACCATAAAGCATATACCCCGCTATACAGTAACGTCCCTTGCTTTTTGCCTGTAGCTAGGCACCGCCTCTGACAGTGAAAGAACGTCCCAGCTGCTACCTGCATTCCTGAACACCTAACCCAGCTAACGAGAAAGCACAGCAGATCAAAGGCCCCTGTACCGACTTCCCTCACCTTTCCTTTTCATTTCTTAATTTTTGATCCACAGCAAGATATGAAGGCCACTGATGATCCAAGCTGAGAGATCTGTTTCTGTATTTAAGTTTTTAATTACAGCTGTTGATTTTTGGTGATGCTGGAATCCTACAAATCCTATTAATATTGTAATTTCTGTTTATGAAAACAGAAAACTAAGCTTTTTGCATATATACTGAAGTGTTGTTGTTGGGGTTTTTTACTGCAAATGGAATAACTATGCCCCATATCCTGTGGAAGAATTACTAACAATAACACATTACTATGGATCAGAAAATAAATTGAAGCTAAAGAAAAACTGTACAAAAGACAAGAGAAAATACAGGTGATCACAGCCCAAAAGAGAGAGAAAATTTAGGAAAGAGAAAGATCATTATAAGAATTTTGCCAGAATGAAACCAAAAGGATTTCCACCATGTGATTCAAAATTGAGTTTTACATGTAAGGTTTAAACTTCTCAGAGCAATTTAAAATCTGTAGCTCAAACACTTGCTGTACCTATTATTTTCAAGTGGAAACTGGAGATTTTCATAACTTCTCAAAATCACATCAATTGAACATACATGGCGTACGCCATTTTGCCTAGTACTAGCAAGAGGCCTTATAATGAAAACAACTAAAATACAAACTTCTATAATTTGATTTTTACTCAGTTCCACATAATGCCTTTTGCCAAATCATGTCACTTTTTCTGATATTTATCATGTGAATATGTGTCTACTAGTGCCTAAAACAGAGATAATGTCAATCTGTCAGTGTCCAAAGTCCACTCTGACCTACTTCTAGTATTTATCATCTTAGATTTCTTACATGTCCTTTCTGCTGCTAATAGTGAATACTCAAGTGGGGCCTGTTTACAAGCTGGAGGATCCCTTAGCGGGCAGAATACTGCTGCAAGAGAGCAGGCAGGGAGTTTGGGGGGTAGGTTGGGGTAGGGTGAGGTAATATCCAAGCAGTATAAGTCCGCAATAGCCAGAAAGTTTGCAACTCATGTCCACCTCAGCCTGAATGATGGAGGGGTCGTGAGCAGAGCGCACTCCAGTTTCTCCCCCCTGGAGCATTCCTTCTGGGCTGTTATTACCAGAGCAGGATAAAGAGCTCTTGGATACAAAAGATGCAAGACAGAAAGGAAATATGTTTCAGACTTGAAAGGACACAGTCCAGGCCTAAGGAACTGGTTTTCTATTTTGATTCCTTCTGCCATCTGAAATAGCCATTCCCACTAATTCTCTTCAAATTCCTTCCAGGAGTCATCTGCTCAGTGGGCAGAGCCTCTCCAACTGCATAAAAAAGTGCATATCCCATTGCATGAACTTACCAGTTTTCCAGTACTCAATCATTCTCCTGAATCTTGGCCATTGTTTCCATCTTCACCCCTGCCCTGCAGCATCTACAGATGCTTCCTGTAAAGCTGAGCAGTTTAGTTGCACCATTCAGGAATGTGTAGATAAACTGGCTTTGAAGAATTTCGTGATATGTTTGCATGAAAGATGATGTATAAAAATAAAGTGCTTCGTTACGTGACCAGCCCAATCTGATCTAGCCTCTTCACTTGTTATCGCTTGAGTAGACAAAAGTCTCCTATTGGTGGTAATTATTCATAAATACATATACACACACCTACATATATTTGTGTGTATGTATGTACGTATATGTGTGAGCTGAGAATTATTGTATCTGAATAACATACTGGTGACTTTTCTGATGAAACAGATAGAGAACCCAGGACTTTGTTCCGTCAGTGATGTTCTTTTCTCTGGGGGGGAGGGGGGGAGAATATTATAAAAAGAAGGGAAAAGTATGACTATACTGTCATTACCCCTTTCCCACAGCCATAGAGTTTCTCAGAATGTATTGAAATTTCAAAATGGGAGGTAAACATGGATAATGTTCGGAAAATGTCATAATTCTCTTCAGCACTCCTTCATAGTTTCTGGGCTTGTTCACTGATCTTAGATCCCTGTTCATATGAATTCACCAAAGAACGATGAAAGTACGTTGAATAGCAGAGAAGAGTTGATGACATTTTAGAAACATGTCGAATAACCATTTATTTTCCCATGTGCAATATTTAACAACTGTTTTTTAATACGACGTACTGACTGTTTTGTCAGCTTCAGGAATGTCTCCAACAAACAGAAGAACTATTGTTAAAAAACAATCAAGTGAGAGAATGAAGAAATGGATCATCTGAACTCTTAGACTGTCCTCATTGCAATAGCAGGTCCCAGGCCTTGCAGCTTTCTTTCTAAACAAACATATTTCCGCAATGGTTTTTCACTTTTACAGCAGACCACAGTTTTCCTTGTCACATTTTACTGGAAAAGTAATATCAGGCAAGTCTACATTTCATCAAAACAATCATTTTAAGAAAGAGAAGTATTCTTATCTATCTAACACAAACAAAGTGCTTACGAAGTAAGAACGATTTTGTACTGGAAAGAAAAAGAAAAACACATTTCTGACAGTACATCAAAGTGACAGTGAGATGATTTTTCTACTCAGTGAAGTAGCTACTGCACTGTAAAAGCACTTATGCCGGGGTTAAATAAGTTTATGGAATGCAGAGTTCTCTCCAGGTTGATACAGGGAAGGTTTGTATCTAGTAATTCCCTGCCATCAGTGATATGATATTATTATGGATACACCCACAGCACCTGCATAAGCTCTAGCACAGCAGGCTACCCTCTCACAGTGACCTTTTCATAATACTACACTGTATTTGCAGCCATTAACCATGTTAGTGTTGTTATGTAGCTGCTAAGCTGCTATCTTGCGTGGGTAGCTCTCAAATGCTGGCTTTTTTAAGGGTCCTTGAAATCACAACAGGATAAATCTTCTTCAGGGAGAAAGTTCAACCACATTCTTTCAGCAAAAGGAAAGCCTTGCCTATCATGCAGTCCTTGAACTCACAGTTCCCTGTCCTTCTCCCTCTGCCCTAGCTGACCCACAATGAGTACAAAAAGTGAAATCTCAGGTTTTCAGAACATTTCCTATTGCAACAGGAAGGGTTTTAAACTCCCTTCCACATTCCCTAGTTTCATCACTGCTGCAAGAAGAGGAGCCGGTTCAGCGCGGCTTTGAGCAAACAGACACGCCGAGCCAAGCTGAAGATGCCGGTTTTATCCTGTGTGAACGGCCTGTGTGGCCAACAGGAATTTTACACCTGAAAAAACATCTGTGACACCACCGCTCCGCAGATCTGGACTGGAGGCAGGCCCGTGACTCCTTCACAATAACAGGAAACACTGTTGTCAACAGGGAGCGGGCTGTGCCGGAGCGATCTTTTCTATACATGTTCGACAGGGAATGTACAGAACATTCCCTTGTAAAGTTTATTTGGACAGCAAAGGGTGTGGGAGGGCTCTGCTAGACTCTCACGAGAAGCAAGGTGTTTTCAAAGATCACTATTAAAAGCTGAAATTCTTTCTGCCTCTTTCTAAATTCTTGGGCAAAAAAGAAGGAATATAATGAAGCGCTTTGCGGTTTGTTTAGCATCACATCCCTGCTTGTTATGAAGCTGTGCTGGCCCATTAGAAAGACTGTGCCACCCCTCCCTTTCAATGGAGCTTTTATTTAACTTCTTGTCTTCCCCCATCCAGCTGCCTTAGCGCTCTGGCTCTGCAGATCAGACCAAAGCGGCTGTGCAACAGCCCAGCCTTTCCCCAGACCGTCTCTTCCATCTTGTCCTTCAGGACAAGAGGTGGCATAAGCCGTCCCTCAGTGTGCAGCGTGTTGGGACCCCCCTGGCTCCCAGAGCAGCTGCCCAAGTGCCAGGAGAACTGCCTGGGGTCTCGGACTCCGTGTGGCCGCAAAAATCTGAATAGATGTTTTTTCACAGGCAACATAGTTCAAGGTATTCAAGGCAGTCTTCTCATCATAGAAAGATCAAATAAAGATATTGCTACAATATATTGACAGCATTAATGTCTCTCTTCAATCCCTGTCTGCGCACCCACATTCTTTAATCTTATAAAAAGACAAAAAATGTAAGGATCTCTCCTCATGGAGGTTAAACACATTTTCTTTTGGGTAGTCTTTTTTTTTTTTTTTATTAAGGGGGTTTTTTTAATTACCTACATTTATTCACGTCACTAGTAAATATGAATTAAAATTTATTTCATGGCTTTTTATGAAGGAAGTAGTCTGCCTGTCTTTTGTGCATGTATTTGAGTGTTGGCAGCTAGAGGAAAATTATCAATGTGCTAATGGCCTTGCTTAATATTTAACATGGTTTAACAGAGCTGCAGTGGGCAGTTGTGGAAGTGCCTCACCATATACACAGTACACATGTGACACGGAAGTCTGGACTAACCTTTTATACAGGAGTTTTGGACAGGCCAAATTGTTTGGCCATAGAAATTCTTACCATGAGATAACAGTGAAATGAAATAGGAAATAAGAAAGTTTCTTTTTCCACAATCTGTGAAGTTTTATGTCATTGTTTCGCTTACAATGATTACAAAATATACTTTTGGAGTATTCCTGCCTAAGTAGCATCTCTAATTGCTATGCCCTCTACATCAGTCCTCAGTGGTGACAGTTTTTTCTGTGAAAGGCTCTCTACTGTCCAAGAAACCTCAGATATGTTTTGAACCATAACACAGAAGTCTATGAGCAAAGAGGTCAGGAATTGCTGGAGTTCAACTTCTCTCTCGTTATAACTATTTCCTACTGCGATCATACTATTTGTCCCCTATGTGTGGGGGCAGCAAAGGGTGCTTGGACTTCCTCAGGTTGGCTTTGGATTTCTCCTTGCCATAGGAGTAAACACATGATCCAGTCTGTTTTTTCACTCTAGGTGTACATACAAGTTTAAGTGCATCTTCTCTGAATTAAAAAAAAAAAAAAAAAAAAAGTTTGTCTTTCTGTATAAGCTTCTCTGTGGAAACTGAATGTCACCACCCAGACAAATCCAGTTACTTTCTGTGAATCTGAGCTACTCAAGTACCTGTAAAGTCACTGCCTGCAGGTAGCAGCGTGGCAGTGCTTTTTTGCATTCCTCTGAGCAGAGGATGACCAGGACACAGACCTGCTTAGGCCTTGAGACACAGCTTATGTCCACCCAGTAACAGAAGCACTGACAAAGCACCAAAATTCATGCTGTGAAGTCTGATTTTCAGAGATCTGGAAATAGTCACATGTTAAAACAAGGTAGTTTAAGGTGCTTTTTAGAGTTAAAAACATCATGCTATGCTGTTTGGTAGTGCTACGTACTATTGAGAAGCAGACAATTGGAAGGTACTGATCTCTCTTTTCTCTTTAAGTTATCCCAGGCCCTTCTTGACCTTCTAATTCTGGGCATGGCTAAACCATGATCACAGAAATTACTTCAGGGTAATTCAGAAGCTCCTCTGTTAGCTGGTCAGCTTGGGGACCAGAGGCAGTCTAGACACAGGAGGGTGAAGCCCAGCACTGTCTGGTTTACCTCCAAATGCAGGCATACACTTGAACACATCAAATGCACCCTATTGTGAACCTACAGATCAGGAACCAATAAGAAAGTAATTTTAAAAAAAGTGTTTAAAATAACTCGTTGACAGTCAGTAGTCACTCCAGTCTGAGTGTTGACTCAACAAAATTGGGTAAGAAATACTAGCTATAAGACAATGAAAAGGCCAAGTGGGTTATTCTTTTTGTGTGCTAGCTGGAGGACGTACTCTGGCTCACCCCACACTCAGCTAAGGGGAAATTGTTCTTGTGTTGCATGTAAGACTGGGCAAAGAGCAGACCTGGAAACAAATAATTTAAACCAACAGATGATGTTGACCCAAGACCAAATGGGTATAAATTAACTATGAATAAAGTTAATCTGGAAATTAGGTAAAAAAAATGAGTTGTTACAGTCACCAGAATTGCGGACCCAGATGACCCTTTCCTACCTGGCAATCACCACATCCTCTCCAACTTCACTTTCCATTCTCCACGACAATCTCTTATCTCCATTCACATTCACCAAAATTATGCAGTGATTAACTGACTAACCTAAAGTCATGTTTCCATTTGGGAAATGTACAGTGTTTTGCTTAGCTCAAAATAATTCATGTCAACATTTCCGAATCTTTTCTTTTTTTTTTTTCTTTCTTTTTCCTTACATTAAATATTTCAACATTTGCTGCAATTTGGGGCAAAGCAAATGCCACAATTACAACCTCTCCCTGTGGGTGGAGGTATTGTTGAGGGGTCTTGTTCTCCTTAGAGAACAAGACCTCTCCCTATATTGAGGGGTCTTGTTCTCCTTAGAATAGCTGTGATCCTGAGGAGACTTGTATGCTGTAGTGCTTCAGGGAGTTTAATTCTTTAAAATGTTGCAAGACATAACGAGAGATGTACACCTTACGGCTTTTCTGAACAAAAATTCAAAGATGGTGTGGCTCAATGCTAGAGACTAAAGCTGAACTTCGTCTTCATGACACAGTAATGAACACTTTTATAGCCTGGCTATCTTGGCTGTTCCATTCTATATCAACTGCAAAAAATGCATTTCAAATTAAAAATAGAAAGAGCTGTTAAAAAGTCAGGGGAATTCCAGATATTAATTCTGTTTTGATTTTACCCTTCAATAATAAGGAATGGTTTGTAGTTTTATTGTCATTCCCATCTGACTGCATCTGAAATGCTTAGCACAGAAGTAAGTTTGGCTCTTCTGTAATAAGTTTCTAAAGCCAGCAAAATATGGGCGTTATTCCCATGCCTACTTCTGCATATTTCCTCTTTGGCAACAACGGCATATTTTAACCCAACTTGATTGCTAAGATGTCTCAGGTGAATTCATCTTAGTTAATGATGAATTAATTTCCTCTGTTTGACTCATCCCTGCGGTTGATGCATATCCATCACAGACTGTTAGAATACCTAGTCAGATAAACCACAAGACAGGAAAACCCTCTGGTGTATAGAATTTTAGCCATACCTCTTGGATTTGGGAAATCACACTAGAAATCTCTTAAAAAGAGTTTCTAGTGAAATGTCCTGTGTTTTCAACTTCTGCGTAATAAAGAAAAACTTCTAAAAGACATTTTATGATTACTGTCCTGTCTTCTTTTTTTGTGTGGGTTTTTTTTTTTTTTTCTGCAGTTATTTAGCTCTGGGGAGTGTAGAGGCATGCAAAAGAAAAAAAAATCTCCATTTAACTTATTTTATACCACTTTGTGTCACTTTCTAACACACATCTCCATTAGAATTAGGAGTACATGCAAAAATTGGACCTTTTTAAATATAAATAGACAAATACCCATGGAATTTATTTGTGCATATAGAATGTTTCTGTTGATTTTCAATTTTCCATGCTAAGAGTTGCAACTTATGCTGGCAGATCACCACAGACAAGGATACCTGTTTCAGGAAGTGAACACCTCCTTCCATTTAAATTTTACTTTCCTGATAGTACTTACCCAAAGGAAAATGTATTTATATTGCTGTGTTAGAGCAACTACCAAGCAAAAGAGACTGATTCCAGGAAACAGGTATTTTTAACAGCATTTCTGATGTTCTCTGAAACTGTCTGAACAATGCCGTTCATTCCCCTTTATCCACTCTCCAGTTCTCCTCAAATGAGGTTAAAAAGTTGCTTGACTGTTCTCACACCAACCTAAAGCAAAGCTTCTGGGACAGAGTGGCAGTATCACACCCGTAGAAGATTGGCAAGAAACTAAGTAACCGAGGCCAAAATTTCTCTATCCATTCAGTCTTTATCAGTTTCCTTTTAGTCAAACTGCCAGCTTGCTTTATATCCTACACCAGTCCCGGGCTAATCAGTGAGTTTAGCAGGTTAACACTGTGATTTACAAGGCCTAAGTGCATCATATCATTTCCACATCGTCAGGGTGGAACTTCAGAGCTAGATAATGCAGCACTTACTCATGAAACTACTTGTTAGCTGGGGAAGGAGGCCAAATGATTTAAGCAGCTCACTCCAGGAGTAAGGATCCCCTAGCATCAGCTGAATGGGACCCCAAGACCCATCAATAACAAGGACTCTTAATGTCTATGAACTTCTGACTGAGTTTTGTAGATTCTTAGATCTACACTTGAAATGAAATTCTAGCAGAAGGTTTTACTGAAGACATTTTATAAACAGAACAAATTTGTTCTTTTGCGTCTTCCATGTTTTTGAAAGCAACACAAAATACAGCAACTAAGAAGCATAAAAGAAATAAAGCATAATGGACAGATGGATGGATGCATGCATGGATAGATAGATAAGGTCGTTTGTATTTAGATGTATTGGCAAATCAATTACAAAGAAGAACATACTAAATTTCCTGGGATTTTGCATACTCATGTGAAATGGGTGAATGATTCATCATTAGTAGGGGAGAGGAAAGTAATATTTCTGCTATTCAAGTATGACAAGTATGAGATATTAAAATGCTGCCTTTTTCTGTTGCTTACATTTTCACAGAAAGAAAGCATAGTATGCTCATAACCAGGGTGGAGAATGAATTTTTCTGTGTTTTTTTCTGTCACAATAAAGTTACATTTAAATTGTATCTACCAGGAAATATACCAGTATATACTTAGCTGCTAAGATACACATGTAGTAGGAGCAAACTATGCATATCACACTTTCTTTACTTTCCATATGAGATTTCATAATCTACTTGTAATAACAGTAGATCAGGAAAATAACTTTTGTATCCAAGACCCATGATATACCTCAGGAATGTAGACAAGACCAAAATCATGGATGTTATCAGAAAAAAATTAAAGCTTTCTTTCCTTAAGACACCTACAATACTTAACCTGATCTTTTATTATGTACTTAATATGTGAAAGTTAACTGTGAAAAATAGAAAGATCTTTGTTACTTAACTGAGTTAAGTAACAAAACGTAGACGGTTATTTTGTTTT
>NW_008796222.1:6154141-6165370 GCF_000699145.1 Aptenodytes forsteri | reverse complement strand
AATTCTTGTTCCTCAGAAACAGAGGGGATACAAGGAATAGGGGAGGGAGCAGGACCCATACCCAGTGGAATAAATGGGCTTTCAAAGCTGGGAAAACCTTTGTCTTTGCTTTCTGATTACTTTATCTTATTGTTTACAAACCCCAGATGTCTTAGAAAGACCTCACTTGTTGCCACATATTTTCTTTCCTGATGAATCATTCCACCCATTTTTAAACCAAGACAAATGCCAGTTGTCTTTTGTTCTAAGGTTACCTTTCAGTAAGCTCAGTTTATGTGCTGCTGTAGCTCAGAGGAACATTGTTGAGAACTCGGGAATCTACTGAATACATATTTAAAAAAAAAAAAAAAAGGGGAAAAATGTTGCACTGACTTAATATTAACAACCTGATAACTCAGTGTCTCTCATGTCTCTTTCCCTTTCCACTCCACAAACTGTTAACAGAGCCGTTTTGGAGACACCAACAAAAACTCCAAGGTTTACAGCAGCTGGTATGTTTGGAGACAGTACCCTGGTACCATCTGTACCTCTCCAGTTCCAGCCAAATTAGTCTCATGCCCAGTTGCAGAGTGGAGAAGAGGAGCTGAGAGTGACAGGGAGCCCGGGCAGGTGGGGAGCGGGGCACCGAGGGCGACAGTGGAGCCAGCTCCGTGCCAAGGTTTTGGCTTCACCGTGCCCCAGCTGCTCTGACGGACAGGTAATCTCTTCAAATGACCTGATGGCTAGCTCACACAGCAACCTGCACCCTCAGACTATGCTTTGTCTACAAATATACTAGCAAACAAAGAGATCAGGGGACTGCCTGCTGGCCCATTGGGGCGGTGGCATGGCACGGCTGCCCTACTCAGTTGATGCTCTCCCTCTCCCCCACATCCCACTGTCCATTGGGAACATCCCTAGATCTATCTCCTGATCACGCCTGAGCACTGCCTGTGAGAGTGCTGCTCGATACAGATCAAAACTGGCAGGGAGTGTGCTAACAATTAAACAGTACAGGCAATCAAGCCCATCGTTTAACCTTGCATCTCTACATCTTTTGTGTCCGCACATAGCCCATAGCCAGTTTTATTTGGAGCTAAAGAGAAACAAACTGAGCAATACCTTGGTGAGATTAAACATTTTATTGATGGGAAAATTTGTCAAAGAGGTTCTTGCTTTACCCAAAATCTTCCAGTGATACTTCAGCAGCAGTGTGAGGAGAACCTCTGGTTCTCGCCATTAGCACTCTGAGCCAGCCAAGGGCTTGAGTGTGTGTGTAACTGTAAGCATGTGGAGAGTCTTGAGATGCTTCATGGAGCTAGAAATATGCTTAAAGCTGAAAACATGAATAAGTATTATCTGCAAGAGGGCCAACTTCTTTCACCCCTTTTCTGGTGTCTGCTTTTCCTTCCCATGACCTCCTCTCATAAATTGGGATGTTTTGCTTTTTCTGTAAGCTGTCTGTCACAGCTGTGGGCTGTTTTAAGTGAAATCGTGTCTATTTGCAAGCCATATTGATTGCTACTGCTTATAAATCACAGAAATCATAAAACCTAACTTTGTTTTTGCTTCTATGGAGGTGCTTTAATTCTCTTGGTTTGGCATATTTCTTACGTAACCTGTAATGTGTGATGGTAAATGCTAACAAGAAGGTGACAGTTTGGTTTGAACCACAACTGTTATAAACATTTTGATTTGAATAGACAAGTAGTTTGCCTGCCATCCTGAGTTCCCATAAGCATGTAGGGATACAGTGAAAAGAGCGGACCTGCAATATAAATTCCTAGCAGAGCTATCCCTGCGGCAATGTCTTTATAGGCAAGGTGATCTACAAATGTCTGCATCACCCACGGACTTCTGCTTGATCTTCCCTTTCTAATGAGAGCCCAGAGTGAACCAATGTAGCAGGTCTGGAGACGGTAGCTCTCATCCCATAGAAGCTTATTATTTCTGCTGTGGCAACACCAAATAGACCTATTAGAACTGAGATTACAGTCCTGTCTCAAAGAGCTTCAGGTTATGATACGAGGCAAGAATAAAAGAAAAAGTGGGAAAAAAAGGACGGGGAAGGGAGGACAATGATAACGGTTCAACCAGTGATAAGGCTGATGAAACTGCAGGGGATGCATACAGGACTTTTACGTTAATTTGACTTGGCTTTACATGATACCTGGTGTATGCATTTGGTTTCTCCCAAATTCTTTCTTTTTTTTTTTTTTTTTTAACAGTAATGTAATCTGTTTAGACCACTATCACATAAGGTGGTGATTACAATTTAGTTCATTCCTGTTAGCAACATTGCTATTTGGATGCTTTCCAACTTGTGGTGAGTTTGGCAGCTACACTGTAGGTAGCTAATGAAGTCATGTTTTAGGGCAAATAATGATCTGTGGTAGACATGTAGTGGCTTCCTTGTTCTCTGAGGAAAGCAGCTTAAGGCTTTGGGGGTCTAAGCTACTTCTCACTTGAGTTCCCATGCTTTTAGGGCTAGGATCATGGCTAATACTGAATGGGTCAATAGATCAATAACTTCTGTAGTGATGAGACAATTCTTTCACTTGGCTAAATCAACAAGGTTCAGTAAACTGGACTAGGGGGTTTAAAAGTAACATGTGGATCTACTTGCATCGAAAAAGTACACGCATCACCATTCATACAGTGTTTTCAATATAGTTTTCCAAGCTAAACCTATTTTTTCAAGATATAAGATATTACGTTTTATAATTGCATATGATGTTTTAGAAGACTAACAAAAAGAGACTAATAAAAAGTCCTACTGATATAGGTATCCTTTGAGACTGCTATATATATCTCTCAAGACACAAAAGATCTCTTATCTGTGATAACAGGGACTGAAGATTAGTAGGAGGGCAATTTAGGGCCGTAGATCCTAGAAACACTATGGTGAAATACTCATTGACATAAAAGGGTGTAGGTACAAATTATGAATGTGCCTACAGTTATTTGGACAGAGTAACTGAGATTCCTATAGCTTTTACTACTTCTAAGATTTGCAGCAGAGAAATTATCTATTGAAAGTGTATGTGTGCTTGTGCGCACGTGCGGTTTGTGGGAGCAGTTGAATAATGGACTGAGACATGCAATCATTAATAGAAAAACATTACAGAACTGCTAGAAAACCTGTAGGAAACAAGGAGAGTACCAGCTTTGTTTATATGCACGGGATGAAAATCTGTACAATATTCATGCTAACAGTGTGATTAAAGTAAAAAAAAAAAGACAGAAACAAAAGGAGAGGAGGCAGTTTTGCTCCTCTTACTGCGTCGCTTTGTTTAAGGAAAACTCAGAACGAGTTCCTCTCTGCTGAAGTAAACTCTGAAGACTCCCCACTGAGCCAAAAGAGGGAGTTTTACAGTCCCATTCACTTTTCTTCTGCTTTCCCAGCATTGTGTCAACCTTTGCACTGTGTCACACATCCGCAGTGCAAGGCACAATCCAGCTGCAGTGCTCAAATCAGAGACAGGAGAGAAGAATCAAGTAGTTTTTCTCAAAAAACTGTGGCCTGGATTTGTGCTGCTGCACATCTCTTGTTTGGCTCTGCCATCCAGATGCTCTTTGCCGCTAACGCCTGAAGATGGAACTTATTTTGTTTGAAAGCTCTTACATTTTAAACGAGAATCTGGTATGGTAATTAACTGTTCCAAAAATGAATACATTCAGAGAAACACAGCAGGCTAAAGGAAGAGGGATCACAGACCAGGGACAGAATGAGGCAATTTATGTTTTAAGTCCAATAGATTTTTTTCGTATTTATACGCAATTTCAGTAGCTGTTCTCTGAGCCAATGTTGCTACTCCTGTCAATAAAAAATAACAGAAGGAAGAAAAAATTAATAGATATAAAACAAACAAATGCTGGGGTTTAAGATTTGTTTTTCACAGGTGAAACAAGTTTGGAGTAGTCCCAGAAAAATCATGTGACTTTTCTGAATATTTTATTATTTAAGAACCCCTTACTCAATTTCTTAGCATAAGTAAAAATAAATGTTAATTGTATATGATCATAGATGATTTTCCAAATGATGTAAAAAAAGACACCATCCTGTATCACTCTCCAGAAAGAATATGTGACACTCTATGAGTGGCAATCACTGTAAATGTTGAAAAAAAGGAGGAAAAAAAATCCACAAACTTTTCCCCTTTGTGATTTGCAGGTCAGACAACATGAGACCTGCCTGAAACATATTTTTCTTCAAAAGTAATTATAATGAAAAATGTTGTATAAAAAAAGAAAAAAAAAGAAAAATATTTTTTTGCAGAGAACCCAGAAGCAGGGAGTATCTGTAAATGAAAGCTCATATGTTTACTGAAATTTAGACATGTTTATGTGTACACTGAAATCTGGACATGTTTATAAAAGATATGTATTTGAAGAACAAATAATATCATTTTAAAAGTTAAAATTTTAAGCAATTTTTAATAAATAAACATATCTGCAGTATAATTTAGGAAAAAAAAATGACATCTTGAAATTTTCAGAATAAAAATAATTTTTACCCTCTCAAGATACTAAGTCATCATCAGAATAGTCAGTCACCATAGTAGCTTGATAAAAAATATGCTATATCTGAAGAACTTCTGTTATCTTACAGACAGTTTACTGATGAAAAAATCTCCAAAGAAAAGTAATTGGAATGAATCAAGCAAAGTTAAAAAGAGTCAATTACCAAAATCAAAGCGATATAGCAAAATTGTTAATGTATGTTTTCAAATTTATCTTACAATTCCTTTTCCATCTTTTGTGGTAGGAACATAAGGAACAAGTAATGACATCTACAGTTAAGACGACAAATTCTGCTGTAAGCCTTATGCAATCCATTGGGACTGAGATTTCCTATGACGTGTACCGCCCTGTTCAGCCAGCTCTGCTACAGAAACCTGTATCCTCCTGTTTTCATTTTCCTTTCTTATTCTCTCTCTCCCAGCTTTGCAAAACCCTCTGAACAGGAAGAATCAAGAGGCAGTTTGAGTCCCGGCAGGTGTTATCCTTCAGCAGAAGGTAAGATGGGACTCAGTGATGCCAGGGCTGGAGCCCCTCGTGCTGCTTGGCCACCTCACAGGCTGGGTGTGAGGTGCGGGGTGGAGGTGCTGCCTGAGGTGCTCTCTCCTCCCAGCCGCAGACCTGGGTCCATGACTCCCAGGTTTCTTCCTGGGGGTGGACAGGGGTCCTGGCATGCAGTCAGGGTGCAGCCAGCATGTTCCCAGGTCTCACAGTTCAAATGCAGCCAAAGAATTTCACATCCGCTGCCTTAAGTCATAAAACGGACTTGGGCTTGACTGTGGGCAGTTCAGTGAAGATCTTTGGACTATAAATAGTGACAGCTAAACATGCAGAGCATTAGGATTTACAAAGCACAGAAAGGAGAAAAAAAGTGGGGAAAAAAAATGCTGCTGCTGCATTAAAATATGGTGCTACTTCACTTGGACTTGACTCCGCAAGGTGCTGGTCTCCTCACTCCAGAAATATTACTGCAGCTCTAGGCAAGTCATGATCAGTGTTAGGGTATAGAAAAATTAACATGCAAAGATGTGAAGGTCAGGACTCTTTGAGAACTAAAAACATAAAGCCTAATGAGAGCGGACAGAGGCTGAGGCAGCAGAGAGCAGAAAGGCAATCAGAATTTTTCTCTCCTTAAAACATACAGTGGAACGTGCTCTTGCGCTGAGCAGTGAAACATTCATAACCAATAAATAGTGATCCAAGCATGGATGCTTTTGCTACCTTTTTGTGTAATATTTAGGCAAGGAATTTCAAAAAGGAAAGAAAATTTATTACATAAATAACTAGAATATCTAGAATTACAGTAGTGAAGAATAATATATAAAAAAAGTTGCAGAAAAGATTTTTCCAAGTACAGAGAGTAAAGAGGCACTTTTTTCTGGAAACAGATTACTCTCTAATTGTTCATGTAAAATGTCTTTTCTACCAGGTGCAGCTAGTGTTAGCCATTCACTGCTGGAGGCAGAATACTTGGGAGACAGAAATATAAGTGTCCCACTTGATGCAGCACAGCAATAACTAGGCATCCCCTACCAGAAAGAAGAAAGAGAAGGGGAAAAAAAAAGAAGAAAAAAAACCCACAAAACCCACCCAAAAACTATTAACTCCTCAATGATTCACTTCTGTTCTCTGTTCTTGGACAACAACTACAGGTTATACAGAAATGGATAGGTATCCCCTAGGGGAGGGGACAAGGAAGGTTTGTTACATAGAGACCGATCACCTGCTCATGTTACTGAACTGACTCCTAGGTACCCTAGACACCTAGATACATCCACAAGTCTCATCCACCAATGCATTCATTCGTTGTGTTGCAGCGGTCACTTCTGTAGCAAAGGTGCCAAAACAATTTCTGTTACAGCTCTTCATTTTCAGTCCCTGAAAACTGGCAATTTCATGATTAAGGTCTAATACGCTGCTTCACCTTGTCTTATTCCACTGCATCTCAGATGCCCTCAGAACTACGCTTTCTCAAATGGCAAAGCCTGCTGCTTTCTGCTCTTCTTATCATACCTTTTAAAACAGCCTGTCCTTCCACACTGAAGTCACCGTCTACTATGTTGATGCATACTTCTGCTTTCTGGAGACTAAGGGCAGGAAAGAAGCTCCTCATGCCAAAAATCCCATGCACTTATATTTAGTAGAAACAAAAATGTTGGCATTTTAGGGGTATTTTTTTTGTGGTGGTTTTTTGGGGGTTTTGTGGAGGTTTTTTTTAGTTCGTTGTTTCCTTCTTTGTTTAGTTTTGCTTTATGGGAAAATGTATCAAAACATTTTGTTGGGATTAATGTCTCATATTTTCGTGTTGTGATCTGTGTGCTTTCCATATATTTTGCCAAGCAAACAGGTGGATTAGCCTATGATGAGTTTTTGGCACATGGTTAGAGCGCTCCCAAGAACTGAGCTAGCTGGTGTGAAGCTATGTAGAAAAATAAGTTTGGCCATTCAAGCTAATACTAAAACTTTGTTTAACCTGTCTGTGTTCTGCCTTTAACTGTCATCAACAATGAATGCCCATGGAAGTGAATAACAATGGAGCAAGCATGTGGCAACAGCTCCCAGAAACTATCACAGCTTCCTAGTTCAAGGCTAGCTTGATACCCAGCTCAGGGACTTGTTTCGGGATTTAATAGACGTCACTGGACTTTTTTCTTCCATATATTAATTTGGTTGATTCTTGAGCTCATGAAAATTGTTTTATTCACAACAGCCTATGGGAAGGAACTCCACAGAACCTGTAGACATGTTGTGGGGACACCACCTGCTCGTTTGGTGTGTGGCATTGTTGGGATCAGCTCAACTACTTCTCCACCAGACTGCAAGGAATTCTTGCACATTTATACATGTTTGGTCTTGTGCCAGCACTATCATTTACCTTAAATTGTTCTTTTTCCCTCATTGTGTTTTACCCACTTTGACCTACTGATGGGAAGATTTCATTTAGTGAAGCAATGTTATTTTAGACTTTGATTGTAACATGGGTATTTCACTTGCCTGATAAATTACCTCCTCTTTGCACCCATTCCCATTTCAATTTATCCTGCTGGAACTTGGCTGACTAAAACTGTGAACAATATTTAGATGAAGATTTCCCCTGCATCCTGCACAATGCAGTAATACTTTCTTACCTCTACTGGAAAAGCCTTCTCCAGTTTTCGTTCTAAGATTGCCTTTGCTTCTTTCCCAGTGCTGTTTTACAGCCATCCTGTAGCTGACTCACGCACCCAGTTTCTCTTCTTCCCTTATTTACCACTGATGATGTCCCAGAGCCTTAGTAGTCCTTCAGTGCATGTCCCCACCTATTGTAATGCTAATTTCCATCCCACTTGCTATCCAGGTCACCCAACTTTTCCTGCATGGTATTCCCATCTCCCCATTATTGAGAATGTTTCCCAGCTTTGAAGCAGTCACTGAAAGGCCTAACTGCACATCCTTTAAAAAGTAGCGCTTTCACAAACCAAAGCCTTTAACCTAACCTTCACTGAAGCCTCTCTTCTGGAAGGCGTTTTGCCATAGCAGCTCAATTTGAAGCAAAGCGATAGAGGTAAGCTTCCTTGAGGGCAGCACATCGCACACTTAGGATTACAGAAATGAAAGTGTTTGAAGGAAATGCAGTCTGTTTAGCACAGCAAGCCACATGTCAGGTTCCTATGAGGCTGAGCTATATTAAGGAACAAATGTCAAGACATATTATGCTTCTGACAGGGACAGCGCCTCTCATGGGCACGGGGAGGAGTGGAGTGCTGAAACAGGCTTGCTACACCTATGAAGGAAAGGGGCAAATGGTCATCCCAGTTCCCCAGTGAAGGAGACAGGCTTCTTATAACCTGCCCATGAAGGTTAACAACTGGACCAGGCAGTGCTGGAAACACAGCCACGAGGGCTTCTGCGCCAGACTTCTCTCTTTTGCAGGGATGTGAGCACGTCTAGACTGCACGGGAACTTCACTGGATGTGCAAAGGTTACTTGAAGTACACATACAGACTCAAACACCTACAAATAGACGTTAATTAAGCTAATACCAGCTGACTGAATGCTGTCAATAAAAATTCCCTGACATCTTCCATTAAAAAAGATAATTTAATAAAAATCCTTCTGGAAAAATGAAAGTTGTTTTTCTGTATATCATCACTACCAGTGTAAAATGACTGAATAGTACCTGGGAAATGACTAATGGCAAATAAATACATCAAATTTAACTCAGAAGTTGATGTTGTGATTACTGGATTCTAACTAGCAGATTATAGCTGTCCCTGGTGCCCAGGAAAACCAGTCACCAGAGAAAAAAGTTACCGCAAGATAAGACAAAATACTTTGGAAAAGGTTCAAAGGAGAATTTGCAAGGTGTTTCCTAAAGACCCGCTGTCCCACTCAGAGGATTTAAACAGGCTAAAGATGTATCTTGTTAAAATACGACTACTGCTATATTTACATTCTCTGTTCACTAGTACTTTCTATTTTAGGGCAGATTACAGGTAACATTAAGAGAGACAGCAGTCAGTTCTCTCTTACCAGGGAATAGCTTTCCTGAAAAGTGGGAAGGCCCAGTGATGGAGTCTCTTTAACTTAAGCTAGGCAAATCACTTAAGGACATACTCAGTATCAAATGCTATTCATCAAGGAGGGTACAAAACCAGAATTTGCCCACTTTTAGTAATAGCTTTCTGTATTTGGTTGGTATACAGGAAAGTGAAATCTCCCGAGACCCTCCTGCTCCCTCCAGGTAAACTTTCAATAAACTTCTGCAAATACTTTGCAGTTGAAGGTTTGCTTGCAAGTCTGGCAGTCTGGTTACTGTTCCCTTTCTGTCTTCCAGCCTCCCAGAGTCTACCACACTAACTAGTTATGGCATTTACATACAGCTATCTATTAAATAACTCCTTATCACCTTAATTCAGATTTCTATGTGTTTACCTTCTGCCATCCAGTCCAAATCCCACTAAAATCAATTAAAAAAAAATAATCTGCTGACTTTAGTGGAGGCTGAGTTAACTATGATCATGTTCTCACAGTTCTCTTCACTTCCTTTAGAGTTTTTTTTCTTTCTTTCCATGTTCCATGTTTCCATTGTATTTTTATTTTTGCTTTTTTTTATATGATAGTCTCTAGCTTTGGTGCTACGAATTAGTTGCCAGTCTCCGCAAAGCTGCTTGCCTAGTCTCCCCACCTACTTGCAATCAGAGCAGTGGACCACCTCAAATTTGAAGTTGCTCCTGCATTGGCTGCATGACAGTTTCGGTGCCAGGGACTGTGAAAAGTTGTCAATATATGTTAAAACAGATGATCAGTAAAATCTGACAACAGGTTTCTTCTAACAAAGTCCACCATTCCAATCTGTAGAACAAGCTGGGATGGTATTTTGTACCGTATTTTATAATGGCCCTCTTCCAAAGCCTCTTTCTCCAAAGGACAGATCATTAAAAGGTAGTGACAAAATTCAAAGCTTCCATTCCTACAAGAGATGTGTAATGGCTGGGTTTTTTCAGGTTCCAGAAATAGATATAACAGGTAGGAAATAATCCACAGGGAACTTTTCTGTTGCAACGTGTGTACTGGAGAGATCAATTACAAGAGTATAAAAATGTGAAACCCTGTCATTAGAATAGTGTTATTCAGAGCTGTGAAAAAGATGGGAGAAAAAAGGTCTGCAAATATTCATTTGAATTCAGAAAATTAATTGGTTTCTTTATGTTCATGACTCTTTTCCCAAACACTCTACTTGCATGAATATTCACAGGAAACGAGTTTTATCTCACATGCTCTGTGAACAATGTCAGTATTATAATATTGTTGTGAGGAGTCAGAGCTAATTTCATAGATTCCCATTTTAGTCTTAGCAACAGCCATACCACATTTGCTGGCAAGGAATTTTTTATCCACCAGCACTGCAAACTCAGGCAGGGACCTGAGACTCAAACTGGGTTCTTTCTGATACTTACTGTTATCGCCTCCAACAGCGATACACTTGCTGGCAATACCTCTGCAGTGTGACAGTGTGCAAGGTAAGAAAAAGATCTGCGCACTTTTTCTCAAATGTCTCCTAATACTGATGTTAATGTCACTTGACTTTTGTCAAGAAGGTACACAAGGTGATTTGATAATTTTTTTACTTACTGATGGCAAGCCTATGAAAAACTGTTAAAATGGTGAAATGTGCTCAGACCTTGCCAATATTTACCTTGCAAATCCTGTTTCTATTTCCTTCCATTACAGAATTAACTTGAATTCAATGGCACATAGAACTGGGCTGAAACAGAGCAGTGGGATTTCTGTTTTCTCTACTTTGCCTTTTCACCCATCCAGTCCTAGGAATATGAAGTGAAAAACTGAAGCAGCTAAGTTTGTAGGATCGGCCATGATTTTCAATAAGTCAGAGATTCACCATGGGAAAGTGCTGTCAGTTGACTGTAGGAGCAAATTTCCACATTCCTCTTCTGGAATAAGGCCTTTAGAATTAAATCTGTGCCAAAAGGTGTTTTCAAAAAAACGTTATGATGGCCCTCATCTAGTAGAGCATTTAAACACATGCTTAACATTGAGTGGTTGAAAATTCCTACCTGAAGAGAAATATTTTCATTCCTAAAGCTAAGCACATGCCCACGTTTTTATTATATGAAGTACCATATGAAGAGAACATCCAGTCCTGTGAAAACACAGATATGAGGCTGTACTTTTGGACACAGTTTTGTTTTTTGTTAGCCCCCCCCCCCCCCCCCGCCCGCCCCACTC
>NW_008796222.1:6115895-6153801 GCF_000699145.1 Aptenodytes forsteri | reverse complement strand
GCTCTTCTTTTGGACACGTTTTTTTGTTTTTTATCCCCCCCCCCCCCCCTTTTTTTTCCCCCCTTTGTAATAGGCTGCTTTTTCACAGAATATTATGTCAATGAAAGTTAGATTCACACACACAAAATGGACATCAGCACATAGGTTTCAGCCTGCATCTCCATCTGAATGTTGGGAAAAGAGCAAGGTTAATTCACTCGAGCAATAAATCCTCCCAAAACAGTTACTTTTACTGATGGGAATTTTGAATACCAGTCCAAGATGCCTACAGTCATGGTACGTTTAATAAATAAAATAGAAATACACAGACCAAAGGGGAGAAAGTGAGTATGTTTTTATTTCCATTAGCCAGAAGATACAATTATCTAATAGGGGGTTTTTTAAATCTTTCAAACTAACTTTTCTAGGTCAATAGACACATTTTGGCTAGAAAGCTTTCATTATAAAATGGAACAGGATAGTATTTCCAGCCACATTGCCTGTAAAAAAGGTTACAATACATTTTTGTGACCTTCTGCCTCTTTGCCCTAGTATCCAAGGTACAGAGACACACAGGGTCTCAGATAACTCACAGAGAAGGTTTCAAAGCCAAAGTGTTTTCAGCCTTTAACAATCGTGCCAGAGCACCCATGAGTACCTCTCTCACTCTACTTTTCACCTGGTCCGAGAGGTACAGCATTCTTGTTTTTAAAGCAAAGTGTAAAGCATGTTTTGATATGCCACATTCAGTTTAACGGGGGGGTGTTTTCAGCATTTTTTTTTCATTGTTTTTATGGTGGTTTGGTTTGTACTGTATGCACTGTATTACATAAGAAAATTACTTTCTTCTATCATAGTAATATTATTTTAATAATTCTTACTGTCATGAACACCATCACTTTGAATCAACAGTTGTCCTCTCAACCTCTAATGTGAGCAGAGTGGATTTTGTCTTCTGGACAGGGATGCTGCTGTCTTAAAGAGAATCTGATCCTATTTTTTTTATGTTAGTGTCTTATCCTCCCCCATATGACAGAATGCCTGATGGCAGTCTCTCTCACAAAGTAAGCAGAGACTAAATAATATAAGTTAACATGTGAATAGGATAGTCTTACTTCTCCTTTTATCCTCATTATCCTTTTTATCACTTTTTGCTGAACAGAAATGCTTGTCATTTTTGTTATTTCCCCACAGGATGGCTTTTCCCTTCCCTCTCCCCTTCATATATGTTGTCTCTTCCCCTTAGCCCAGCAAAATTCCTTTTAAAATGAAATTAAGTAGAGCATCTTCCATTTCCAGGAGAAAGCTGTACTTCCTGTCAGCTATACTGTAACTTTTTTTTACACACTGGTTTGGACTGAGTGCCAAGCACTTAAAGGAGGAACCTTACAGTTAAGAGACAGCCATTGTGAGTAAGCTGAATCAGACCTGAATCATAAAAAAAAGCTGAATCATAAAAAAACCTCAACTCTACCAGACTAGGAAAAGCACTTTGTAAGATCAAGTTGGTGTGGTGTTTTACTGAACAGAATCCAATGAAAAAAAAGTCTTACAAATGCAGCTTTTTTGGCCTTTTGCCATAAGCTTTAACATATTTTAATATAATCAATTACCCTCTTAAAATTAAAATCCATTTTTCTTCTGCTACTAATTATTTATTTCCAGGAGTAGAAAGACCCTACTGGACTCAGTTCTGGTAGCATTCCTTTGCTGCAGGGTATTCTGGTCACTGACAGAGAAACTCTGCTTTTAGCAGTAGGACAGAATGAGATGGTACTTACCATGATTACCAAAGAGGCAGAGTTGGCTATATAGTTCATTACTACCACAAAGAACCTACACTCTGTACATTTGCAGATCACATGAAAGAAAATAAGCAATGGATTGAATACCCCGTTCTCCTTATATATTTTCAAAAGGATCTTCGCACTTTCCTCCCTTTCTGACTCATGCTTCCAGCCCATTGCAGAAGACAAGCAGAAAGTCTCTTACACAGAACATCCTCCAAACTGAAGTTTTATTTATCTTAAATTTTTTGCCATTATTTGAGCTTTGCGTAGAGAATATAAAAGTATAAATGAACAGCTGCATTTTTGGTGCAGAGTCAGATTTCTTGTGCTGAGTCTAGATTCTGTGATTTAGCAACGTCTGAATGTTTCTCATTTTTGATGTTTCAGTGAGTAGGCAGAAGCTAGGCTGAGAGAAACTTTCTGCTTCCTCTAGACCCTAACTGAAGTAGAAGACCTCTATAGCATGAATTATATGTATATATCAACCACCTTTAAAAAGGAACAAGGAAAGTCAACAGTCACTTTGTCTAGTTTCAGTCCTTACCAAACCTATATAGACCAGTTATCATAACCACTTGGCCTGATCTCCATTTAAAGAATTGAAGTATCAGATACCTGTTATAAATACGTAACCAGTTTAATTAAGAAATCACTTATAAGTAATTTAGCTGACCGAATGCAATAAGAAATCAATCTCCATTAAGTGAAAATGACACGTTACAAGCAAAATAGAAGTGTTTGCATACTGCAGTGGTACTGGTTCCACTAAATGTGTATCTATATCAGATTAGCTGAATCAGCACAATTTTCTCACCTCAGACACAGTTGCTGTTTTGAAATGCTAAAAGGACATCCACACTGGGTGGAAAACTATGCTCTTAACTTAGCCTGGATGTGGTTCAATCATAGAGTCAGTCTGGCTTTAGGACTTCTCATACCACATCAAAAACATCATAACCACATGACACAAATCTCTGTCTCATGTCAGCTTACTCTGCTGGGTCAAACTTGTCCGAAGTATTTGTGATTGGCTTGCAGTACTAGGATTTGGAAATGTCTATACAAGTGAATTAAAAGAGTGAAGGACCATTTTCTGGCACTGAGGTCAAATAGCATAGAGTAGCGTGCATCCATAATGTGAAACCCTCTTACCCACCAAAATACACAGTGGCAACATCCAAACACTTATTGAAATTGCTTTCAGCTGCTACTAATTGCCAAGTTATGCCCAAGTTTTATTTAGGGAATGTTAGCAGGTGTGAGCCAAAACCATGCCTTGGCTGGCAAGAGTTTAGCAGTACAGAGGACTGAGTTTCAGTGTCCAGGAACATTCTCTGACAGTCTTTGATCTGCTTCAATAGAAGGTATCAAAGAGTAGTCATCTAGTTCTGTCTGAGAGACGCTATGGTATTTCCAAGATGGATTGCCAGAAGTGGCACACATCCTGCAAGGAAACCATGTGCTTTTGGGCCAAGAAATAGAAGCTAAGAAGAATATAATTCCCTGCAGCCCAGTGACAGTAGATATCTTTGTCTGGGGACCTGAGCTGAGACTTTTATGTTTATATCCAGTTACCATAGACTAGACACGACATGACCTGTTTTACCATATCCATCACACTTACATGAAAGTGATATCAAGTCCACATTGTTTCATAAGGTCTGTTTAACTCAGCATAAATGTAATCTACTCCCATGGAATAAAGAACAAGTCTGGGATGAAAATGTTTGGTGACATGACAGTGTCCACATCTGCTGTTATTGATGGAGGAGCAATAACCTTCTATTAAATTTCAGTGAAATATTTTGGACATTCTGTTTTAACTTAAATAAGTAGTTTAAGTCCAAACCTGTAGGGGAACCACAGGCAGAGGAATAGACAATAGCTCATCTTTCTTTGTAAATAAATGAACAATTATTTTTCTTCAGATTTATGTAAGAATTCTTCACAAATCCCCACTCATCACTTCTGCTTTTGTGTTTCAGAAATGTATTTGGGGAAATCCACTAACTGACATGAGAAAAGGAAGAGAGAAAAAGTGGAATTTCCACAAGCTGCAGTTAAAACCATGACTTTTTTGAAGGAAAAAACCTAAAATATTTTAAAGTTAATCATCAGTCTCAGAGCTTTTTGCACCTCCAGTTTCCTTTTGGTGTAATTCTTTTACACTGAATCCTGTAATGTCTTCAGAAATCTGATGTCGAACTGACTGCCCTAGGTGGCCCTGCTTGAACAGGGGGTTGGACCAGATGACGTCCAGAGGTCCCTCCCAACCTCAACTGTTCTGGGGTTCTGTGACTGCAGAACTTGGAAGCCACTTCCCTCCTCATCAACCTCCCAACTACACTGGGAAAAGGACCAACAGAGTCTTTCGGAGACACCTGTCACCTTGGTATCCAAAATGGAAGAAAAGAGGGAATGGAACAGCTAAAAAGAAGAGAAATTAAATGAGTAGAGAAAATAAATAGGATAAGGGGGGGAAAAAAGCAACTATGAGCATGTTAACTTAGCTATACTGCACAGGAGACAGTTTCACTCACTCACCTCCTCTGTTGAGTCAGTTTTCCAACAGTTACTTGGCTGAATATCTTTTGCCCTTAAAATGATAGTCCAGAATATGTTTTACCTTAAGTGGTGACTTCTGGCTATGTACAGCTTGAGAATTCAGTTTGGCATGGAAATTCTTTAGGACCAAGAAACAGTGATACCTCCCAAAGCCTGTTTTGCATGGGAAAGATGGATTTTTTTTACTCCCATTATTTCTCACCTATATACTAAAATATCCTTCACTAGAACTGACAAAGGAAATACTTACATCTATGAGAGGATTAACAAGAGTGGGTTGCTGATGTCTGATGAACATCCATTCAGTGGAGCATCCCTGCAAATAAAATGCAGACTACCACCTGGGATTTTTTTCTTTTATTTTAAGTCTGAAGTTAGGGGGATGGAATTAAGCAACAGGTCCTAGGGGAAGAGGGAGAGAGTTTGAATCATATGATGAAGCTAGTCAGGAATACTTGATAAAGGGTGTGAAAGGGTGGACTTGAAGGAAGAAGTTTCTCGACGGTCATTAATAAGAAGCTGCAGAGGGACTAGAAGAGAAGAGTCAGGAAAAGGGAGAGAATTCAGAGGCTGAAGAAGCCCAATGCAGGAAGAGGAAGGTTGGACAGCTAAAGAGACTTTCCTTAAGTTCAAAGACAGCTTGAGAGTGATCAGAAAAATGACTCAGGGAAATGTGGGAAGCTTTTCTGGTTTGACTACATCTACATATTTTTTGTATTAAAAGAACCCACTAAAACTGATTTTTGAAACTTTATAAAACGTGCATGTCTGTTTACTTCGACTGCTTTGCAGACCAAAAGACTTCTTGAGCAGAAAGGAGTCATTGGAGAGGGTGAGCTCAGATTATTGAGGCATGTGAGAAAGCCTGGGTCGTGGGAGCCCTGGGCCCTGTGCTTTTAGAGCTCTGTGTGATCACCTTTCCACGAAGGGCTAACAGACTGGAGTGAACTTGTATCCAGAACAACAAAGACACAATCACACAAACAAGAGCAAAAGAGTGTATGTTGGTACCTATTCACAGGACTCGTATGAAAGCTTAAGAGCATATCAGTATGAGGAGAATAAATATTTAAATAAACTGGTTAAATTTGAGAAATAAATCTGCAGTGTGAATCATCCTTCTTTGATAATGGAACCTTGTTATTCACAGCACTGTTCTTTATAATTTCAGCCTTCCTTTTCACCTCTTTCTTTTCTCTTTTCACCTGGATTCTGCGTAAGTGGGCCTGAAGTTTTCAAAAGCATTTATCAATGAATCTGAACCTAATCCTACCCTGGCTTTGATTTAGGAGCCTGGACCTCATTCATTGAGAGTTTATTAATTTATTTATAAATACAATAGCTAACCTAAGCTTTGTAAAACAAGTGACTTAGGAAAATTATCTAGACCAATACTTTTCAACAACTGGCATATCATTCCGAATCTCATAGATATTATTACTGTTAGTCATCTGAGAGTGAAACGTGATGAAGTGGTTTTTTTGTAGTACTGTTCTTGTAATACAGCCTTCTACTGGAAAACCATGATAATAAAGTCACAGTATTACTTCAAACACAGAATATATCATCATGTTCATTAGCAACATTTTTTCCTTGGTATGAAAATTTTTTTAAAGTTTATTAGATATTTATTTATAAAATAACTTGTTGAAAACCTGCGCTATGGTCTTGGAAAAGCAAATCTTTAGAAACAAGAATAGCAAGACCACCTGCAATCACCAGTTCAATGTGTCACTGCATTGTGATGGTTTCTAAGCTAAGTCATACAGAAACAGTGACATCACAGAGCAAATAGAAAGGGTGATTTTTTAATTTCCTCTTAAACTTATTTTGTACTTTGTATCGCTTCTCACTTTAGAGATTCCTGTTTTGTTTTCTTCCAAAGCCAGACTTGATTTGAACTTATATTCTTCCTGCAGTCAATAACAGGAACACTTACACTAGCCCATCCTATAGGTTATTTCATGGCTGGCATCATCATTTTACATGACATTACATAGTTTGCTGCTTCAGTCCCTCTTTGTGGGAAAAGCACAATCTCCAAAACAGTAATTTGCTGTTCTGCAAACAACTGGGCTTGATATTTCATATCTCCATTTGCTCAGATGACAAACTCTTTTTTTGGACCAACAGATAAGTAGGTACATATAACCTGTAATTAAGGATTGATTTCATATGACATCAGCCCCTTAAAGGCATAATCCTGCTTACACTGTTTATATGCAAAGTCTCTTTTGAGACTATAACCAGTCATGAGGAAGCTAGCAGCATTTGGCTGCTAAACCTGTTCTTTTCTGTCTCCCATTTCTGTTGTTCACCCCAAAGTATGATCAGACCAGCATTAACCACTCGTTACCTGCACATCTACTATAGATGTGGTTTTGTGTGGAAAAAAGTCTAGAGTGAAAATTGGAGTCATAAAACCCTGGCACTAACTATAGACTGAGTTAACTCTGCCTGAGTTAAAACAAACCCCTTCCTTTGACAGGCTGCCATCAGATACCTTTCTGAAGAGTGAGTCTCTGCCGTTATTCCTGCAGACATAGTGAATATGTACTGATCCTCTTCTGCTGCAGCTTTTGTTTCCAGGCCTTAGTTTTCAATGGTTGCCATAGAATCTACCCATTATCATATGAAAAGCCTCACACAAAACCCCCCCAAAAGCCTGTTGCTAAAGCCATGAAAACTTTTCAGTTTTCATGTAAAAGGAAAAAAAACTCTGGAAGTGAAATGGTCTCTGAGGGACAAGTTGTCTTTAGCTCTCCTCCCGTCTTTCTCCTTAGAGATGACTTGATTCCTGTTTCTCTTTTAACTACATAAACTCCTTACTGGATCTTCCTCCTGACTGCCTTAACAACTACAGGCTATTTATCCCCCAAAGCAGTTTTAATTGCCTCATAAGTCAAGGGATAGACATGTATTTTTCTTGCCTGATTTGTTATGTAGGCTGTTCTGTTTTAGCATGCGTTTGACTTTTTGTTGAAGATTTCTGTGCCCAATTCCCAGAGTCTGGCTTCCAAAAAAGAGGTGAAGAACTACTAAAAACTGAAGAAGAAACACACACGCCTTGGTATATAAGCTTCTTATTCTTACAGGATGCTAATTTGGTGTAAATAGAAGAAGTGTTTGTTATTGGGGCTGAGACCCCCCAAAAAATAAAATTTTTCCATATAGTCATTTTAACAATGAAGCCCAACCCCATTTACACAGGCACTATCTTATGCTGGAGAAATCACACTCCGATTAGTGGAGCTACAAGAGCAACTGCTACAGTTTCCCTGTTTACCTCAGCGTAAAAGAGATAAAGTAAAGAAGTTTTTGAATCTCAGGGCTTTGATATAAAACAGAAGCTTTGTTTTGAAAGACGAGCCATGATGTATATAATATTTATAAGAATACCACCAAAATCTGATAAGGCAACATAATATAGATACCTCACTTCATCATGTAAATGAGAGAATTTCTAATCCCTTGAAGTCTACTAACTTCAGGAAGGTCAGGATTTTTCATAAGGAACCTGGAGTGGTTCCCCATGTCCCTGCAACTTTTTTTTGCATATACAATAGTGTCATGTATATACAGCATGGATGTGACATGTTCCCCTCCTCAGAGCTGTTGTAAGAAAACTTTTGCGCCCCTTTCCCTACTTTCTTCCCAGGGAATGGTGATGAAAAATTGGCATAAGGAAAAATTGTTAAGAAAATTCTCACTTTTCTGACAGAACTACTCTGATGAACAGCTATTTAATAACATATAGACGTCTCACATTCGATATATATTTAACCTCCCTGGAATCATCTTCAGAGTGGCACCCAAAATACATAATCTTATCTCCTAAACTTTATTAAATTCCCATTTCTTCTAGTGCAGCCATATTTTATGCCTATATTGCATTCCTTTTGCACTACTGCAGATATTTCCACAGGTATGAAACAACAAATAAACTTTATTTTCTGGCTAAAAGTGGAAAAGAAAGTTACATTACATTCTAGTTATGTACACATTAGGGTTTTGTAGCTTCTGATGATTATTGGTTGGTAGGATAATTGTTTTTTTTTTTCTTCTTCTCCACTGACAATTTTAATGTCTTGCC
The DNA here is from genome assembly GCF_000699145.1 of Aptenodytes forsteri. Classification (NCBI taxonomy): domain Eukaryota; kingdom Metazoa; phylum Chordata; class Aves; order Sphenisciformes; family Spheniscidae; genus Aptenodytes; species Aptenodytes forsteri. The sequence goes on along the minus strand of NW_008796222.1, from coordinate 6,145,374 downwards.
TGTTTGTTACTCTCTGAGCATGACAGAAAAAAAGAGTAACGTTTTGGCCTGCGTGCATCTCCAGCACCCAAAGTCAGAAGCTCTTTGCGACCTCCAACTACCATCGCCTGTGCCTGCAGTAGTAAACAGCTGGAGACAAAATGTTTCATAACAAACATAAAACAACACTGTGAAAGCCAGGAACCACAAACAGAGAAATTATCTGAAAAGACAAAACTTTATACTGAAGCTGATGATCTTAGGGAGTGTTCCTGCACTTGGTTTTTTTCTTATCTTTAAAATCCATATTCAGGTTAACAGAAATCATTTCTACATCTGAGTTTGAACTGTCCAAGGGCTTGTATAAAAATACAAAAAAAGAAAAAAATTGATCCTCTCAGAGAGGCAATGATACTCTTAAATATCAAATTTTGTTTACAACTTGCATTTCTTTCAGCATCACTAGTTCTAATGGCATATGGCTTTTAACAGGATGCTTTAGGCTGCTTTTACAGGCTGCCATAGATAGTCACCTCATCGGTGGGAGGTGTTTTGTGGTCAAATCACTGAGCTGCCTGGGAAAAGATCTGAGAGTGGAGGTGACCAGACTATGCAGCGCAAGGGAAGATGAGCAGGAGATCAATAGGTTCTTTGCTGAAACCTTTCAAGGTCAAGACGCTAGATCCTGCATTTTACAGAAGGGACAGCCAGGTTAGAAGGGGTGGAGTTTTGGGACTCCATGACAGTGAATTTTGGAAGCTTAGGCTTCCAAGAAGAGGAAGGAGGGTCTCTTTCTCCACTTGCAGGTGCACAGTTGCAGAAGAGGTGTATGGCCCTGATGGCCATACACAAGTTCTGTTGGTGGACGTGTTTGTGCTGGATCAGCCTGATTCGTTTATTAAAAGCAGTGTGCCATGAAGAGCCAGCAGTGAATAACAGTAGTAAGAGACTCCCTTCTGCAGGGTGTGGAGGCACCCATCCTGACTGTTGCAGGTAAGGCTTTCACTTAAGCAACCACAGGATCCTCTCTGAAGAAACAAAGCTACTGCAGAAATACAGGATTCATCTGACAAAGTAAGGCAAGACCATCTTTGCTAACATTCTTGCCAACTTAGTGAAAAAGGCTTTAAACTAGTTTTGTTAGAAGATGAAAACCATAGTTTCAAGAGAAGTGGAGGAATGAGAAGCAGGAAGGAAGCACCTGGGGAAGAGCATCTCACTGTTCCCCTGAGAAAGCAGTGCAACTCGGAGCCCACGTCAAGTGCATGTTTATAAACACATGGAGTACAGGAAACAAACAGGAAGAATTAGAAGTGGAGGCCCAGGCACAGATGTATAACCTCACTGGGATCGCAGAGACATGGTGGAATAGCTGACATGGTTGGAGTGCTGCAATGGCTGGATACATGTTCTTAGGAAGGACAAGCAGGGGAAATAAGGAGGGAAGGGTTCACTACACAAAGGAACAGCTTGTTGTATGGAGATTTGCTATGGAATGGCTGAGGGACAGCGGGCAAGCTTATGAGTTGTGATCAGAGATAAGGTCAACAAGTGGATGTGATGATGGGCATCTGCTATAGACTGCTCAGTCAAGAGAAGGAAATGGGAAAAGACTTCTTTAAACTACTGAAGGAAGCCTTATGATTGCACATGTTAGTTCTCACGGAAGACAGTTGAAGTTAGCCCTGCTTTGAACAGGGTCTAGTCCAGAAGGCCTAATGAGATCCATTTAAACTTAAATTATTCTATGATTTCTTTTCTATGAAGTAGAAAAATAAAAACATCCTTTTATATTCCCTTCTGTGCTAAGAATTTTAGAAGATGACTCACTGGCGACAAAACATCATTAAACTGCAGTCATCTCTAGAGACAAGACCTCTAACCTCAGAATAATTATCATGAAGAACATACCAGAACACTGTAAATGAGACCAGATTATTCAGAGCATGGCACATCTTCACCTTTAGAAGGCATGCCTAACTCACTTCAAACTACAACCATCAATACTATAATTTGGAGCTTGTCTTATATGTTCTGTATGCATGACAGCTTTGTTACACCTACAGTGGGATGAAAGCTTCTTACCTGAGCTTTAAGAATATTTGACAAAACCTGAACTTCTTGGCCTCTTGCGTCACATCAAACAGATTATCTGGTGCTCAGTAAAACAGGACGCATCTACATTAGCATGCTAGTGCATTTTTTAAAGGAATCTGCTTGTGTGTCCTTAGTTACAATGAATGGTTTTGTTTGTATCACAGAGCAGTCTCAGAGCATCTGAACTAGATTTGGTTTTGGATGAAGCTAGGACAAAAGGTATTTTTCAGGATTTCCTCTCCTGCTTTCTAAATTGTAATTAAAATTGATCCATAGGACTAGACAAGAGCTAATTCAAGGTAACCCCCACTGCAAAAATGTATGGTACAGACACCCGGTGCCCAGTTTTCTGTTCATTCTACGCACCCATGCTGACAGGGCTGAACACTTGTTAAAGTGGCCATAAGCCTCAGTAAAAACTGAATGTCTACGTATTAGTGAACAACAACATGCACTTTCAAGCACCACAATTTTATATGCTTGAGTTTAGAAAGTCTAAAGATGGTCTGATGGGGAAATATGCCCATAGTGGTTAAGTAATATTATCATAAAATGTTGGCATCTTTCACTGTAGGCATATGAAAACAATTTGCATGGCTATGTTTTTGTATTTCTGCCCCATTTTAATATTTTACTTTTCCTGTAAATATTTCTGCTACTAGAAAGCACTGGACAGAACTATAACTATCAAGCTGAATTTTTCTTGACTGTTCAGTTAACACAGCTCCATCTGATTTACAGGGGTCTAATACCTCCAATATTGGTCTTATTTGACCAGACCATTTATTATGCTACGTGTACAGAATTATTAAAAGTGAAAACTATCTATATCTTTACTGTTTCTGTATAAAAATTTACATACAAAGGTCATATCACAAGCTCTGAAAAACTGTAATTCGTATCATATCCTTCACCTGTAAAATCAGAAGTATTCATTTGACCATAGATAATTTCCTGTAACACAAAAGGTAAACTGTAAAGCCCATGTTGGTAGTTTAGAACCCTATGAATAATATGGTGCAACTCTGGGAAAATGGAAATCTTTTTTCTAATAGGATGTCAAATCTCATTTTTCACAGGTATTCAGTACTTAGCAGTACACTCTGGTGTTGCGTCTGGAAAAGTATGCATCCCACAAGGGGCTAATCAGTGAGTAGAGATGCTTGAACTGTGAAATTAATTTGCATTTTCTCCATCAACTCCACCTTGACCTCAGGGAAAAAAAATCTTTGCTTCCTTTCATTCCACTCCACAAAGCCTGGTTTAGTGCTTCCATTCTTTTCACTTCAGTTGCCTTCTCTATCCCCCATCCTTGCCTTTAAGAAGCCCTGTCCATCCTTCTCTTATTCAATGTGTTGCATGAGGCAAGGTACCCTTGCTGTTGTTGCACCTATTACATAAAGAACAGAAAGACTTTAAAACAGGAATGTGTTACTGAAATTTAATCCAAACATTGCTGGAGTGTCTGCGTGGACCAAACCCTCCTCAAAGGAGACCTGCACTGCTGGTTTCTAAGCAAAAGCAGAACCACTCTTATTGCTATCAGTAATTCAGAGGTGGGGAAGAGCAGAGATGCTGCACAGCATGTCACAATCTCCATCTCTCACATCCTCTCAGGAGCAGCAGCAAAAGCAAACCCAGCACTTCAAGGATCAGTGCGTCAGCCTCACTCCTTTTTCCACTGCTTTCTCTCCTTCTGGTAGGACCATCCAGATCCCAAACACTAATGCCTGGCACAAAAATGAAGTCATCTTATATCACCTGTCCAGAAGCACTGGCTTTGCAGATTACCTTGATTTTTTTTTTTGTTTTTAGTTCCTGCTGGTTTACTATTAGTCAAGAAAACTATTCTTTCTATGTGATTTTAAATGCACCTGATTACAGTCCTACCTACTGTGAAAGAACTTTTGGGAAAAGTGAGCAGATTCAGATGCAGCTGGAGACAGTGGGCATGAATAAAAATAAACAAGGAATCTTTAATTAATTAAGCTGAAATATAGAAATACTTATTTTAAATTATTATTCAAACAAGAAATGTTTCTCTTCATCCTGTGTGACAGCACAGTTTTGGATGGAAATAAAGGCTTGCCAGTGCTCTATCTCTTCCCAACGCTGATGTGTATCATACGGTCCCAGAGGCAGAAGACATTACTAGGCAGAGCCAGCAGCTGCATAAAAGATTCATCCAAAGCAGAAGCAGCTGCACATCTTCATAAGCACTGGACACTAGTGGTGTTTTCCAACTCTTGCTTCACTTTTCCCAGCTGAGGATCTTCCTCCTCATGCTCTTGAGACCTGTATTTCCTTCCCCTCCCACCTCTCTCTTGTGCCAGCTTCATTACTTCTGCTTGCCATATTCTCCTTTACTCGTTTCCACCTCTTTCCAGAACTCTCTATTGCTTTCTACATTTTTCTAATTAACTAAACCATTGTCATTTTGTTTCTAGCTAACTTTACTTGTGTTTAGAAAAAGCCAAAAGAACTGCCTATCCTTCACCAGTATATGACAGAGAAATGGAAAACTTCATTTGTATGTTCTTGACCTTACCTAGAGCCTTTAGGTGCTTTGGTAATATGCAAAATACTAAGTTAAACACACTGGCTTCTAAAGATGAGTAGGAATAGGGAGGTTTAATTAAAAGACTGTTCCAGATCAAAGGTGATGTGTACTGGGGAATGTAGATTGCAGCCATTGTCTGTGGTGTGTGAGAACAGTAAAATTAGCATCCATAAATTAGCATCTGCAGTTTATGATTTATCCCCTCAATAGACACTCAGCAAAAGAGGTTCAGTTCACTTTTCAGAGGAAGTCAAAAAAGGGCATTGTCTTTGATTTTTAGTAATTTTGTTATGTTTCTGCTGTATCTCTGCAACTGATACCAACTTCAGTTTCCCACAGTGGTGGTTTCATGTTCCTTAACTTTAGAGGAGCTCTATGCCATAAAAGGATTCCCAGTCACAGACTGAGTCTGATAGTTTTTCGGGTGGACATTTCTCTAGTCAGTGGTAAGAGAGAATTATTTGTGAAAGACGATTCCTACGCCTACCTGTACACAACCTATAACTCTTAGTCTCTGAAGTCTTTCCAATGAAGTGATCAAATATAGCCTATAAGGGTATGTTACATTGCTGTCCAGAGCATGAACCATGTTACCTGAGAAATGATAGAAAAGACAACACTTATGCCTGTAAAGATCTAATTTTTATGTGGTTTTCAAGGTCCTGCACAATGACAAAGCCTTCAGTGCCAAGGACCACTGAAACTCAACTCAGGCTACAAACCCTTTCTTCCTTTAAAACCCACATTTGGCAAACTGCACTTTTGATGGTTCTTCATCTTGGAAGCAATGTAATAGTCCCTATCATTAAGAACATTAGAGCCCCAGGAAGCAATAAAGAAATGATCAGTTCACTAAAGTGAGTCCATCCACAAGACTGGTTAATGAATCCCATGCAGTCCATGAAATAACTGAAGGGCATATGGCAGTGGAAGCATGAAAGATAATATCTCTCCCTTTACACAAAACAGGTTTTTAAATCCTTCAGGAAGCCCAGAAAATGACACTCAGGCCCAATCTTTAGAAAATAGAATTCATCAAGATAAATATAAGTTTTTTGGTCTCCAAAATCTTTAAGAAAGGGCATTCTGTCTTTGAGGTTTTCATGCCTTGTGCATTATAGTTTTCTTTCTTGTTGACTTCCATGTTCACCATGTGGGTTAGGTCAGCCTAGAGGACAAAGGAAAATTTAGAATTATAGCACCATGAACATAGTGATGACTGTTAACTCAGTGTCTCTTTTCCATTTCTGTTGAAGCCCTGCTGCAATTTGACTTCATTAATTTGACTTAGTTAAGGCTAGGTCTGGACAGGGAATTTCAAGGTTTTTTTCCACTAATGAAGGAAGAGAGAGATTTACTTTCCTCAAAGCTGAGTACTACACTGTCCTGGCAGGGCTGGTCACAGCTGGGTCTGGCAAAGGGCACGGGAGAGGAGGGAGAGGAGGAAGGTGTAGAGCCAGTCCAGGCATAGAAGATAGGACTGCTGCCCACCAACAGCAGTCTGCTGGCCCTGTCAGACCTGTCTGCTCCAAAAGCAAGATCTACATCCTCTAGGTAAGGACTAGTAGATAACTTTCAGTCCAAGTGAGTGGAAATTATTGCAAATACCCAGATGCTGAGGTGAGGAAGTAGTAGTTGCTATGTTTTTTTTTCAATTTAATTTCTTATTTTCTTTGGGGAGGTGTTGTCAATAAAGTATAGGATCTGAGGTGCTTGGGTCTTTTTACAGGGTTAAATGGCAGCAGTGATGTGATTTTTTAAAAATCTTTCATTTTGACAAGGAGTCTGCAACTTTCTGAATGTAATAGACCTTGGTGCATTCATCTTTGCCTCTCTCCCCTCTCCAGAGTGGTTTGCTCAGGTATGATCTACTTGCAATTACACTTTGAAACTTCTTAGGAAATGCATTCACACAGAATCCAACTTCCTGTTCCATTCTGAGGAAATGGGACAACACGCTACCCTGAGGTAAGCCCAGATACGGCCTTACAACACACTGGCAAGGAGAGCTGCATTCTCGGGACTGCTGGACGGCTTCCTATTCACTGTCTAGTAGAGGCATGTACACGAGCAGCACTCATGGTGTATCTAAGACCTCACAAATGCACACTATTCCTTAGTCTGTGCTGATTTGTTCTTCTGCCCATGTCCTTGGTGGTGTTTCTCACATGGGGGGTCAGACAGCTCACTCTGGCTACCAGCTTCTTGTCAGATGCAGTTCAAGGCATTGGCTGTCAGCTGCATAAGAAACCTTCCCCTTGTATGAGAGTTGAAATGCCTGAAAGGGTGCTCAGCTCAAACATCTACGTTCCTGGAGATAAGGACAGTCCTTCTGAAGGAGGAATGTCGAGAGATGTACTTTTCAATTACACCAGAACCATTTTGGCACCTTCCACTATTTTTTGAGAGTCTTACGTAGTACTACTTTTGTACCTTGTTTTACTATCCAGCTGGGAGAGATATGGAACTTAAGCCTTATACAATACCAGCCCTGATTAGCAAACCATGAACCCGCTTACCAGTTTCTAGAAGCTAAAAATAAATGAACCAACACAACCAGGAGCTATCTGTCTATAGCAGAAATGAGCCTAAACCAAACCACTCACCCAGAGCAGTCACAGCCACTAGCAAACTCAAAAATTTCATGAGTTGTGAATATCTGGGACTCTGTGTGGGTTGCAAAACAGATTCCCAAAACATTTTGCAAAATGAAATGCACCTCTGATGCCTGTCAGCCTGGAAGCCTGACTGTGCCTTTCCCAGCACCCATGAGGGCAGGAACAGTCATGGTTGGGCTTGGGAAGTGCTGAGCAAAGTTCCTTTGGCCGGCTAGCAAAAATGCTCAGGTGCTTTAAGAGCACCTCAGAAATACGTGAAACATGGAGGGAAAAGCCAATTTCTTTCATAACATTTGTCTCCTTTTGACTTTCTTGTGATTTTGCATATTTTTGCATATGCTTACATCTACATGCACATCTCCAAGCTTAGCAAACATGAAGTGTTTCCTCAGCAACATTAAAAAAAAAAAGACAATGTCTTGAAAAATCATCAACATCTGATTTTCTCAAATCTCACCACCATTATCCATGGTGGTTTGGGTTATCTTTTTCTTTTTTTTTTCCCAGTTAGAATCATGTCTATGAGAGACTAAATTAATGTCTGAAAAGAGCTGCCTCTAAACTGCCTCCTCCTGTTTCTAACACATACACCCATGTAAACATACAAATGTATGGAAAACAGCTAACATACTATAGTGAAAGCAGTTTTATTCCTGAACATCTGATTGCACTTATTCATACATTATCAGAAAATCAAAAACATAGGACATAATGAAATATACGTATGAAAGTAAAATGGGCAGGATATTGGGGGAAGGGGGTGGGGATGGATGAGGGAAAATTAGGAATGAGACATTTGGGGCAAGGCAAGCATCTGGCTAATTTTGCCAGGAAAAGAAAAATAAGTCAAAAACATTCATCAGGATGAACAACGTATTAGAAGTACATAAGTAATACCTCGCCTAAATCTTTTCCTGGCTTCCAGTGCTGTTGGAAAGTGTCAGTTCTTCTTCGTCATGTCTGCTAAGCACATTTGGGGGGGAGAGGGGGGAGAAGAAAAAAAAGAGCAGAGAGTGAACTTAATCTTGGAATCCTGAAAAAGTCGCCTGTGTGCTTTTTCTAGCCTCTGGTACAGCAAACCAGGTTGCTATGGTAAAATGGGTCAGAGCAGCAAGCAAGTTAGCTTGTGCAACAAAATCAGACTCGTGGTGCAGCAATGGGAAGCACAGGCCAAAGCAGACAGTAATCTACAGCTGAATCTAGGTCACTGGGGTGCTTTGTAGCTGCAGCTGTCCGTGTGGGACTGTGATCTCCGGCAGGGCTCACAAAACCATCCTGACGGCTGGGCTCCTGCTCAACGGTTGCAAGTGTACTGGGGGAGCTGTTGCTTTGTCTCCTTCAAAAACAAATTATAATTTTAGATTTTTAATTATGGATGCATATGCAGGCAGCATGTGTCTGTGTGTGTATTATGTATGCACACTTATTTTAAAATAAAACATACTCAGCAGGCACATGGCCCATATTTTGGGAACCCATTACACAAATTAACATTCACACTCCAAATGATCATTATCACATATTTATGGGAACCGTGCATCCCACTCCACGAAGGCTATAAAGATCTGCAAGCAAACATAAGAAAACTCTTCCCCAGCATACCTAATGAATTCCCCCCCTCAGACAAACGCCCTCCCAAAAAGCCTGGGAAAAGAAAAAAGGCTTTGGAGAATGTCAGGGAGGTCGTCCCACAGTTCAGTCTCTCACATCCCCCCACAAACATATGCTGATACACCCATCCATGCAGTAAGCTATTATTATAATTTACTATGGGAATGTCTGGGGGGGGGGCCCCCACATCACTCTCTCACATCCCCCCACAAACATATGCTGATACACCCATCCATGCAGTAAGCTTATTATAATTTTTACTATTCTGTGACTGTTTAAAAAAAAACAAAAAGGAACAACAATCAGTTAATAAAAAGCCAGGGAATGGGGCAAAAACAGGAGCAGAAGTAAACCAGCATACCCCCCACTGATGCTGGTGGTTATGCAGGCTCAGGGTTTAGTCTCACATACAGACGTGGTCCTCATCCGAAGGGGGATGCAAAATGACCCATAACGGAGATTCATACGGAATATAAGAAAGGCGTACTCTGACGTGATGAGGTGGGTAGCTCTTTTGAGTACGAGGGCTACTATGTCACTGGGTTTTCCTGCCTTTTTCTTTCTTATGTTTAGAAATTCTGCCAGGCAGAATTTGCTGTATTTGTCTGGGATTCCTGGATATGCAGCAGAGATTCTGGATACATCCCCTGCACAGTGATACATCAGCTTTCAGCGCATACAGAGTGAGCCTGCAGTTTCCAGACTACACCGCATTTACTGTGTGTACAGTGATCAACCCCACAACAAGCACACAGCGGGTCTGAAGCTCCCCAGAAGCTTTCTGGCACATGGCACACGTGTTGAATAGTTCTTATCCCATATACACCAGAGGTCTGACACACCAAATGCCAAACATGTCACTGTCATATCTCATTTTTTTTCTGTCTTGTGTAAAAATCTGGCATAAGCATATAGTAACACTAGGTAGAGATGTTAATGAAATGATGAAATATTCAGCTTTTGAACGTGGTTTTGGGACAGTATTGAACAGATTTGAATTTTCCCTCTGACAACCACAAGATACTAGACATTTCCACTTGAGACAACTACACTGGACCAAACACATCCATCAATACCATGTTTGGTTTTTTTCATTGTCACATTTCTCATACTGTGTCAAGACTTTTTGCCCATTTCCAGTGTGAGGGCGGAGGAAGGATAAGGGACAACAATAACTTGGAGCTCAGAATCAGTGGCCCTCTACATAAATCAGGTATGACAATGAAGTTCCTGCCCTCCAAATCCCACATTTTAATATAGACAACTGAGATAAGAAATGTGCTAGGAATAACTTAAAGCTAGGCCAGGAGTAATCCGTGACAAGGTCAGCATCCAAAGACAGATAAGGCACTAGAGCTTATTCAAGGAACTAAACAGTTAAAATCAATTATGCTTTTCTAGAAAAAAAAAAATGATGCATATTTTTATTGGGGAAGGCATTTCAGCTCTCATACAAGGGGAAGGTTTCTTATACAGCTGACGGGCAATGCCTTGAACTGCATCTGACAAGAAGCTGGTAGCCAGAGTGAGCTGTCTGACCCCCCATGTGAGAAACACCACCAAGGACATGGGCAGAAGAACAAATCAGCACAGACTAAGGAATAGTGTGCATTTGTGAGGTCTTAGACATGCCATGAGCACTGCTTGTGTGCATGCCTTTACAGATACCTAAAAAACCAAGATGAAACACGTAAGGACCATATTTCAAATGTCAGTTTGTAACCAAAGCAAAATCTCTCGTTTCTTCATACGGAACTGCTAGCGTTATGCAAGCACACTGGGCAACTGCCCATTCTGTTGAACAGCAGCACACATAAATAGCTTGCAAATGCTGGAGGTAGATGTGCACATCATACACAAGCAATGCAATATATTCCTTCAAGAGAGAAGTAGCAGAAAGCAAAAGGGAAAGAGAATAAAATGTCAGGTTGAAGGACAGCTTTCTCTCTTGATAGTCACTCACAACTTCACTTCTTTTAGCAATAATACAGATTGTATACATTAAAAAAGGCCTTGACTTATTCCATCTATCACACATAGTTCATCTCTTCTCCAATTTCCACAGCAACTCGTCTTAAATTCTTCAGCATTCTTCTTGATTATTCAATGATACCTGAATAGTTCTGATAACCCATCTCATATAGCCAAGTGATGGAAATATTTGTCTATCGTACACTGTCTCTGTAAAGCAAACAAATACCACTTCTTTCAAAGGGGGCAGTCAAATTCATCATTAGTGAAGCAATCTGCATATGAGGTTTATGCCTAATGATCACCAGAACAGACTCATTTAGAGATATCCCTAGAGATATAAAGATCTGCTATTGTGTTGATAACATTCTTTTCATGCCACTAATACCTTAATAGCCAAGTCTACAGAATGACAGACATGGAGACCAGGCAGGCTTGGAGACTTAACCTGGATGGACAGGGAGCAAGACAGTTGTGATTTTCATTTGATACCAGAATTACATACCCCAGCATAGAATTTGTCATGTGATTTTGATCATATATGTTCTGAAGGCATTTTACCTATAACAGCATGTCTCTGAAAATCTGCACATGAAACAGAGGAAAACAAAAAAAAAAAGCTGAAAAAAAAATTTCATTTCCTAACTATGACATGAATATAATTTTATACTTGCAAATAGCTTTAGCCTTCCTGTTTCCAAAAAAGGCAGTAAATCACAGAATCAGGGGACTATGCAGACACATACAGGGTGGAGGGATGGCAGGGTGCGGGGAGGGAGGAACGGCTTTATAGGCAGAAAAGAAACATTCCATGGAAGTAACACCACCAGATAAATCTCCTGTTGCAGAGTCCGTCTGCACATTCCACTGCTAAAGGGCCACGAGTTCCCGATAAGGGGTCATTTTCTTACCCCTGAACAAACAGGCAATTCACAGAAAAGAGCTAATTAACTCTGCCACGTATTGGAGGATCTGAAGTACCTGACACACTTCTGTCACGCTCCCTTCTCTGAGCAGGGTGGAGTGGATGTTGACTGGAGGAGGGCTGCAGAAAAGGCTATCTGATAAAAATTCCTTTTTTAAACTAATTTTTTTCTTACTTTATATATTGGAAAATGTTTTCAAATGAGGAAGGGAGGGGAAGGAAAAGGGAGGGGAAGGAAGGAAGGAAGGAAGGAAGGAAGGAAGGAAGGAAGAAAAGTGATCTAGCTGGCTAAATAACTACCTGTGCAAAGCTTTTATTCAGGCTTTATTTAAAATACAGGTTGGACTTGCATAAATGTGTCTACTGATAACACATTTAGCAATGCTCAGCTGCTGCTGAAAAGACACATCTTGTATGTTGAAAGATCGTCATAATCACAGCAATATCATACATGTGGTCTTCTTAAATGGAAGAAAAGTAGAAACTCCAAACATTTGTAATGCACAGGGAAACTTTAGAGCTCATCTCCTGGTCATTTAGTAAATATAGCATTCCTCCAATTTTTGTTGCCCAGAATGAAATAACAAGGAGGTTAATTTAACTACTTTTTTAACTAGCCCCTCAATGAAGGATGCAAGCACACATCATCTACTTTCGAGATTGAAGCTCATGACCGTTCATCTGTACAATATACATTGCCTCAACAATGACCTTACGGATTTCATCAAACAAGTGTTGGCAGTTTCCCACTCAATCACTTAGTGTAACTGTGGATTCTTCTCTTGTTTACTGACATCAGGGAATGCCTTAACAGAGCAACTATTGCCTCATACCTCTTCAAATACTGATGGGGGTGTAAAAAGACAAACATCTGATGCATGCTCCTCTCCCTGGAATGTGTTAGGAAAAGACAGTCCCTCAGTCAGTAGAAAGAATTAAATCCCTTCTCTACAAAACAAACTCCTTGGAGGAACTTTAGAGCTCTTCATAGCTCAGGCAAATGCCATTTCAAGAGATTCTTCAGTAAATAGACTAGAGGGTTCTCTATGAGTATATTAAAAAGTAACTACATGGCTAAGATTCAGCCAGTGGGTAAATGTGTAAATTAAGGGTATGACAGCTGTTATGGTAACAGTTTTGACTTAGTAAATGAACACAAGATCTGGTAGATACCTGCTATTTGAGTATGATCTCCAGTCTCCCCAAACCTTTTGCGTTGGACCCCTTCACAGTGGGCTATGAACTAAAGCAGTAGCCTGTTGTTAAAGGATTTGAAATAAAAAGAGAAATCGCTAGAGCACAGTGGCTCCGGTACGCAGAATTTTAGTTCCAACTGTGCAAACTAAAATAATGAGCATTTTAAATAGAAATAATTGAGACAAAACATAATGTCTGGCAAGGTAACTGGTGAGGAAGTATCTCATGTCATCCATGTGGAAGTCTCCAGCTGTAACAAAAGCTTCCTTAGCCACTCAGTAAGTGACTAAAGTTATAAACATTTATATCATAGTTAATTTACTTTCAACTGTAGTTTGGAAAGCTCCTCTTGCTCTCTTAAATGATGCTGCTAAATATCAAATTCACAATTTTGGAAAATTATTGTCAACACTTTGCTATAAGTGGATATTAATTAATACTAAATTACAATGGCTTCCATAAAACTTCAATGGATGCCAAAAGAAAAACAAATGTTCATCTTCTATGTTACTACAATGAATAACAAAAGAAAAAAGAATGGTTTTTCACTTACAAAATAAAATGTTGCCAAGAGCTACATTCAGCTAGTAGCCATTTGTTTCAAGCAGATACTGACTCCTGTCATATAATGAGGGAATATGAGATTTGGTAATCTTACTGGCACGTCAGGTGAGCGTAGTCAAGAAACACAGAACTGTCTCCTAGCAATAGCCCTTTTCATCATAGCTGTGTTGCATGGTGCCTAAGAAAACTGAACATAGAATAATCATGGGGAAAAACCTCTCTGAGAGTCTTATGAGGGAGGAACATGGTGGAGAGTGGTAGAGATGACTGTAACATTTCCAGATTTTCCTGGAAGCACATTTTATTGATCAGAAGCTGGAGTCAATAAACTCACTGGAGATCTGAAAATGCTAAACAAAGTCACTGAAAAAAAAATTAAGTACCAAGATCAGCCCTGTGTATTTATTGATTCAAGAGACAGGAGTAATATCTGACTGTTGAAAGCCAACTGTGACTTCGGCCACTCTTTCATAAGAGCAAATAAGAAACTTCAAGAAAACAAGACTTGCAACATGAAAGAACCACACAAAAGAGACGTGAGTCAGTTATAACATAGGATATCAAAGATAGCCAAAATAAAGGCTGATGTAGCAGATTAACAAGCTTGAAACTTTAAAAGATTGTGTTAAAACCGCAGGGGTTGCTAACAGAGAGAAGACTATCAGACATGAGATAAGGAGAGCTGATGAAGAGACTATAAATATCACTCACAATGTGATGCAATCAGTATGGTAGGAAAATGACCCAGAGTAAGCACGCATCAAAGCCTTCAGAATTTAAGTCCATTTTCTGTTGAGAGACATGATTTAAAACAAACAAACAAACAAACAAACAAACAAAAGGCTTCTAAAACAAAAAGAAAGTATTTGTGTGTCATGGTGGAGGAGATATAAGGTTTAATAATTGAAAAGGGGTTTTGAAAGACAACTATGTGAGAAAAAAAAGTATCAGACAGAGAGCAAGAAAGGATAAAAATAAAGCTTTTTGTTTCTTAGATTATAATTATGGAGTGATATAATGAGTTAGAAAGGGGAAAAAAACCAAACAAATGAAAGCACAGTCAATCTTCAGAGAGAGGATTTATCTGTGGAAGATTCAGACAATGAAAGTAGGTGGAAAATAGTCAAAATGGTCAAGAACAACAACATACCAAGAACTGTTAATGCTCCCCTTGAATATTTATGGAAAGGAAGGAATGACCTAACCCAAAGAAAGACTTAAGAAACTAAATCACAGGAGGAAAAGGAGATCTGGAGAAGCTCCAAAGAGAAGAAGGTAGTCAAATATCAAATACCTGTAACCTACAAAATCTGATCTTTGATAATCTGCTGTAGACTTAATAAAGCTCCTTAACACTGCGTTAACAAGTATCGAGAAAAATAGATTTCAGTTACTGTGTATAAAATCAAATGCACAGAGTTAAATGAAATTTGAAGATCTATGAAATGGTCATCATAGATATCAACACATTATGACCATGAATATCAAGAAATCTTAAATAATAGGAAATAAATTTTATGAAGCAAGAAATTAAGGCACAGGAAAGAGCAGGAATGTTTGTTAGATATTGCTAGGGAGAGTGCCTAGCTTAAAAAAGCTATGAAAGTTGCAGTTCCATGAGCACATTTGATCAGTCCCAATAATTCCCCACCACCACAGAGGCAGACTCTTGCATTTGCCACCATCTTCCACATCCTACCTCTTCCTTTTCCCTGGATCCAGTATTCATCTGGTACTTCAGCAAGTCAATTCAAATCACTAAGGTGAAAGAAAACCAACCTGGGAAAAGAATGATTTTTCAGTTTATTTAATCAGCTGAATCCATTAATCAAGTAGTTAAACAAGAAACAGAGCTGGCACAGACAGTCCAGAGGAGGTAAAGAGAAATTTTGGGTTTTGTTGACAGTGAGCTGTTAGGTCTGCTTTACCATCAAAATGGAGCCATACTCTGAGAAAGACCAATCTATAGATAATTTGAGACCAATAAAAGTATATTATTCTATGTAGACTTGAGAACTGGACACAGAGTAGAAGAGAAATACACAGAATAAGAAGGAATAAAATGTATACATTTAAAATTCAATTGTTACAGGAAGACAAAGAACTTAAATAGTATGTGAGATAACCTGAAAAGAATTTACATTAAATCTCTGAGAAACCAAATATAGGACATAGCTGAAAGTTTCAGTGTCTTTAGGATGGGGCTCAGAGTTGGGATGACAGACACCAACTAAGAATCTCTAGAAAAATTATTCCTGCAGTTTAGGCCTCTTGGCTGATTCAAGGGGCAATGGAGAAATCATGTGGAGCATAACCCAATTGCTCAAAACAGGAACTGCAAGGAGATTGAAGAAATATTCCCTTGGCCAGAAAAAATAACAGAAAATTTTGAGGGAGACTTCACATCTAGGGTGCATGGTACCAGGAAAGAGGAGAAATAGCAGATCAGAAAGGAAAGACACATCTTCAGGCAGCTGACACTGTTGACGATTACCTTACAAATCTAACCAATTGAACTAAGTCGTGTGAATGCAATGGTTAACAAAGAGCTTAATCAGAAACAAAATTATTTTGGGAGCAGCTGTGTCAAAGGGAATGTCACTGACTGAAATTGACCGGACTTTTCCAAAAAATGACTGAATGTTTTCAGTGAAATGGAACTAGAAAACAAAGTGCTTGCGAATAGTTGAAGGACTGAGATATATCTGATACAAAATGGATGCAAAGTCAGAAAAATTGAATGCAAGGGTAAATAAACTGTAGAGACAGCAACAGCAAACACAATAAATGTGGAGGCAGTCACAATACAAGGGCATCAGGCTGTGGGCTATCATGTCTTGTAAAGAAAGCAAACGTCTTGCAGAGTCCATATGATTTTCTGCAGAAACAGCAGAGATCAAAATCAGAATCTGTTCAAGATCAGTAACTGGAGAATAAAGCTCTGATTGTGAGGGAGAGGCAAACTGCTATCTTACTTAATTCTCTTGGTAAATGTTCACAAAAGTCTATAAAAGTTTGTTGTTTTTTTTTTTTCTTAGTGATGCAAACAAATGAATGAAGAATGAATTTCAAAATAAATAGTGGAACTGACTACAATGTAATTTCTGGAAGCACATACAAATATATGGTGACACACAAATAAATGGTGACTTGCCTGGCTCAAAATCAAAACAATTCTTAATTTACACAGTAAGCATAAAATGAACCCATGTAGTGAAGTCATACAAGCACTCCTGTATAAGGATAAATACAATCAAAACACCTCAAAATAATGAAACAGGAAGTTTTCTGCAAGCTTGTTTTGAAGAACAGTCTGCAAATATGGAAGATCAAAGGATAACCCAAACCTAGGGAAGTTCTTTAGGCTCACAGAGGGAACCTCCTTCAGAGGACGGCCCAGAGCAGCTAGTGTAGGTTGCTATCCTGAAACACCGGGTAGAGGACACATCTTATTCCTTCATTGTATAGAGACCCAAGCCTTTTCAAGCTAAAATAGTCCTTGATGGCTAGCATTTAAGTCAGACTGTCTTATCACTACAGCTTTTTATGACATATCAGCCCAAAATATTTGAATAAAGAAATCAGGAGCTAATAGTCTTTTCTAAGAACAATTAAGGCAAAATTCTCTTCTTGGAGATTTTAAAAACTTGACTAGATAAGGCCCTGATAGAGGGCCCCAGCACCCTGATATAACAGTCCTTGATGGCTAGCATTTAAGTCAGACTGTCTTATCACTACAGCTTTTTATGACATATCAGCCCAAAATATTTGAATAAAGAAATCAGGAGCTAATAGTCTTTTCTAAGAACAATTAAGGCAAAATTCTCTTCTTGGAGATTTTAAAAACTTGACTAGATAAGGCCCTGATAGAGGGCCCGAGCACCCTGATATAATTTTGAAGTTAGTCCTGCTTCAAGCAGGAGATTAGTCTAGATGGCCCCCAGAGGTCACTTATGACCTAAATTATTCTGTGATCGATGACTAGATAAGGCCCTGATAGAGGGCCCGAGCACCCTGATATAATTTTGAAGTTAGTCCTGCTTCAAGCAGGAGATTAGTCTAGATGGCCCCCAGAGGTCACTTATGACCTAAATTATTCTGTGATCGAATTATTTTGTCTAGAATGGAAACTTGTGAAGAACAGATTTTAAACTCATTGATCTTAGGAAAATTAAATCAGAAAATAATGCAGTTTGGAAAGAATCAAAAAAAAAAAATGTTTCTGTAAGAAATTTTTTATTCAAGCTTTCCAACTAAGCCAATGTACTGCATTTCAGTCAAAAAAAAAAATGAAAGCCTCCGCTCAGAAAAACACTGTAGAAGATAGTTATGACATCTGTTTTTTATTCATTAACTTTTCTTCTCGGGAAAGTGCCTTAACCATCAGGCTGTAGACTATTTTGCTCTTATATCCTCTGTTGGTTTTCCATTTTCAATAAGTGCATTTTGGACCAAAGACAGAAACCCAGTTGTTGCATCTCTGCAGGAAATACATTAGCCATTGGACTGGAGAGCTATTACCATTAGGTTTGCTACACTTTGCATGGATTTTGAAGAATTTTACAAAGTGGAACAATGCTACAACAGGAGCAGGGTAATTTCAAGATGAGTTTATCACAGTATCTAAGTTTTAGGACCTATATTGTAATAGTTCAATAGGAGAGATAGGAGCTTAACAGCTCTGTGCCTTATTTCCTTGATTTGAAAGAGTGTTGAGAACAGAGCTGTAATTCATGGCTCATTCAGTAAACAGAAGCACTCACTAAAGTATTTTAATTCTGAACTGAATCTAGTCATTAGGAATGTTATTGTATGTCCTGATTTCAGCACAGAATTTCCTGGCATGGTAAGAAAACCACATAAGGAATCAGTGTGAAGTGAGGTTATTCATGTCTTTTTAATAAACTATTGATTTGGTCACTCCCCTCACAAATAGCAATGATAATTCCCTGTCAAAGATGTTTTTGTACATCTTTGTGGTCAGGGTGTACATCAGGGTGGTCAGTCACTGGAACAGGCTCCCCAGTGAAGTGGTCATGGCACCAAGCCTGTCAGAGTTCAAGGAGCGTCTGGACGACGCTCTTGGTCATATGTTTTAGTTTTAGGTAGTTCTGCAAGGAGCAGGGAGTTGGACTTGATGATCCTTATGGGTCCCTTCCAACTTGAAACATTCTATGATTCTATGATTCTATGATTTGTACATGTGAAAATGCCCTGGATGCTATTCTGAAGAAACTTTCTTTGATGGCTTTATTTGAACATGACCAGTGTCCCCTTATTTTCACGTGAAGTAGAGCCACAGGTTCATCAGTTTGTCACATTCCCTCTTTGATCCCCCCATCGACTAGTACGATTGATTGCTCTTTTTCAAACAGTCTTATTTTCCCTTCATTCACTTGGAACCTAATTCAATTATAGACAACAGTAAAACATTTAGACATTTTAACATGCACATGTTTGCTCAGTGTTGCTCCTCTCAGAGGAATGATTTCTGCCATTTTCCTCAGATGAATTCCTTTTAATACCACAGGAATGCTGACATTTTAAACTATAGCTTTATGTTGGTGCCTTTGATGCTATGTATACATAATATTTTTCATTCTCAGCATGACCCGTAAAGATACATTCAGGGATGTTGAGCCTCGGAAATGATTGTTGCCATTCTTGTGAAATTAACCTCATGCAAAGTAAAAGACTATGCTTCTTATGGACAATTTATCACTTCAAAATAGAAACACACTGGGCCAAACCAATGCTGAAGTTAATTTTGTTAGATTTAATGGAGTTACTCCAGGACTGACTTCAGCTAACTGTGTAAAACTATGAAGAAAAAAAACTTAGTGAAGTCACATTCTCCACCATGTGAAGCTAAGTAATAACAGAACTTAACCAAAAAACATACTGCTTTGCTTAGGTTAAGATTATAAGTGCATCATGATCATATTTTCCCGTACACAACTGTAGCACAGTGTCGTGGTTTAACCCCAGCTGGCAACTAAGCACCACACAGCTGCTCGCTCACTCCCCCCCGGGTGGGGTAGTGGAGAGAATCAGAAGGGTAAAAGTGAGAAAACTCATGGGTTGAGATAAAGACAGTTTAATAGGTAAAGCAAAAGCCACGCACACAAGCAAAACAAAATGAAGAATTCATCCACTCCTTCCCATCAGTAGGCAGGTGTTCAGCCATCTCCAGGAAAGCAGGGCTCCATCATGCATAACAGTTACCTGGGAAGAGAAATGCCATAACTCTGAATGTCCCCCCCTTCCTTCTTCTTCCCCCAGCTTTATATGCTGAGCATGACGTCATATGGTATGGAATATCCCTTTGGTCAGTTGGGGTCAGCTGTCCCAGCTGTGTCCCTTCCCAACTCCTTGTGCACCCCCAGCCTACTCGCTGGTGGGGTGGGGTGAGAAGCAGAAAAGGCCTTGACTCTGTGTAAGCACTGCTCAGCAATAGCTAAAACATCCCTGTGTTATCAACACTGTTTCCAGCACAAATCCAAAGCACAGCCCCATGCTAGCTACTATGAAGAAAATTAACTATATCCCAGCCAAAACCAGCACACACAGAAGTAAATGCATACAAAGAACAACTAGACAACTAAGCACATTTAAGGCCCCTAAACATAATCTAACTTCCAAAACATGAATTATAAAGATAGAGATCTCATTTAGAGTTTTAAATGGTGCTGCCTTATAAGGAAATTAGATTGGTAATAATCAGACTAGTAAAATAAAGGTCAAACCTTGATTCAAGAGACAAATTAAGTTAGATATACTCTATGCCTGTGTCTAGCTGTTCTTGATGTTTGAATGAAACAGCCATTGGAAAAGGTCCTTGGTGTGAGGAATAGAGCTCAAGACTTTTAAGCTTGAGATTTCCCCAGCGAAATACCTCAATTGGAATAAAATTAGTCTCTCTCCCATTCTGCCTTCAGGAGGGACACAGACTGTTTCCCTTCTCTCTCCCTCCTTGAATGAAGCAATAAAGCATTTTTATCTTTCTGATTACAAGGAAATGCCTATGCAGGAAGGTGATGTCAGCTTGAAGGCCCCCTAGTCCAGAAGTCTCAAGATGATTGGTCATGAAGACTATGGAAGGCAGAGACAAACAGCAGCATCCAACTGAATAAGGTATCCTACCTTATTGTTTGAATTTATGCCAATACCACTCTGCCACTGACCATCAAAAAGAGAAGGAAGTTTACCTCAGTTTCCCACCTACTTGTTTGGTGCTTTAACTGCAATACTACTGTATTAAGAAAAGGAGGACAAATGCACAAACATCATTTGAAGCTTGTGATCATATCTGCCCTGTTAGAGGATGGTTTCTGTGAATGTCTGCCAGATAAAGTGCCACAACAAAGCTCGGCAGGAGACCCTGGTAGGATGCAAAGAGGACATGGGTATCAGCGATCAGGCACCCTAGGAGAGAGGCAGTTCTCAGCAAGTGCAGCAAATCCACTTGCAGAACAAAACTATAGAGATACCTAAACTCTGAGGCATTCTCATTCACAATTGGATCCAACCTTAACTATTCAATCTCATCTCCCTGTCAGTGAAGAACCTCAGTGGATATTTCATAGGAGAAAAGAAAGGAGATGAGGATGCTTGGAAGCCTCTGATTCTTGGGGTCTGTCATAGCCCTGACTTGGTCTAGATTGTGTCTTCACTGCAGTGAAATTCTGTATCTGTATCAACAGATCGACATTAAGCAATCTAAGTATGCCAAATGAAACTATCAATTACTAAGCAATGCCCTCTGAGGAACCTGAAGGTGAGTGTGAGCTACAATCCCAGCCTCAGATTCTCAGGTGGATTTTCTACTCTATCACAGTGTCCTGTGAAGTTCAGGTTATGTCATTGGTAGTAATGAATTAGCTTTAGCTAGCTTTAAGCTCTGATGATGGCATCAGCAAACCTTTGAGCTGTCAGTCCACTGAAAATAGCTGTATAAAATTCTGTAATATTCAGTTAATTATTCCTGTAAACATAATTTCTGTTGATTTACATATTTCTAAAAGCAGAACAAAAATGCTACTTCTATTTGAATGAATTGTCCCAAAATAGTTGGATTCTTAAGCCTTGCTTGCATGACTGTTTAGTGAAAGGATCAATCTCGTAAGTCTGAAGGAGGAAAGCAAAATGCTTGGCACTTTTCAGAAAGCCTGTGGGTCAAAGAAAAAAGAGTGCAGGCAGGGGAAGAACCGCCAGCAGTGCAGGCAAAGGTGACTGGAGCAGAAATGGCAAAGGCAGAGACAGCAGCAGCATCTCTGATGTGAGACGCTCAGCCTGTGCATCGTGGACAGGGGCTTTGCTGCCGGCTCCTGCCCCTGACATGCCTCCCTCTCTCGTCTGCTGCAAGCTATCCCCGTGCTGTGCGCAGTCCCTGTTGCAGCCCGGGTGAAGAAAAAGGCAAAACCCAAAAGGAAGAAAAAAGGGCTCTTTTGTGACTTTCCCTTTTTCAGCTTTGTGGGAGATTGAGACTGGGCTTTGTCACAGACTAGTGGCCTGTGACAGTGGTCCGGGGAGAGGAGCGCTCTCCAAGGCAACGAAGCACAAAGAGAGAAAGAGACACTGCAATCAAATGCGGAAGGGGATGAAATATCTGCCTTGACTGTATTGTAAAAATAACAGGGAAATATGCTTCTTAATCAGGATGACCATCTGTCTGTGATGGGTGACAGCCCTATCTTAGTGTTTCCTGTAAAAAAGGCTTTGCAGGATTTTGAAGTTAATTTGACCCCCCACCTGGAATCTACCTTACCTCTGACACTGCAAAGCCTTCTAGCATGCTCTGCTTAAACTGTTTCTACACATCACCCACCGCAGAAGTTTCTTAGGTGGAAACCCTGCCACTGTTTACAGTCCACAGAAACGCTATCTGATAGTTTAGGACAGGAAGTGAAAAATGCCACTAAGCCAAATGAAACTAGAAGGGGGTTTATGTGGGCAGAAATTAATGAGTCAGACCGATATTTTGGAAGAGTAACTCATCTGTCTAAGAACTGTATATCAGTCCCTTAAGAAAGCAAGTTTAATACTGCTGTGTTTTGACTTAAAATATGTTGACAACAGTGGGTAAACCTGCCATCCTTTTTAGGAGTAAATGTGAGAACCTATTGAAATTCCTTTGGGGAAAAAGATGGCTAAAAAACCCACACACATTCCCTAAGAAACAGGAATGGACCACTGCCCAAAAGGAAGACAACATGAGAGCAGACCTTTTGCTGCAACTACTTTTATGTATGTTCAGCTGTCTGTGAAATAAAGGGAAAAAGAGTATAAAAGCCAACCCAGAAGACGGAGAGGGACTGGGCTGTGGGAATGTCCTGAAGGCACCACCTGAATGTGGTCTTACAGGACTGTGAGAGTGTGTGCCAAGAAGCGCCATGCTGCGATGTCCTGCAGTTGGAGAAACAGAAACATGTGCTTTCACTGTAAATATAACTCCACCAGTGGGTTTTAGTTCCACCATCAATTTCACTTTTTAAGAGAAATAGCCTGAAGAAGTGCAACATTTGTTCAACTACTAGACTCAAACCAGGACACAACAATTCTGCTATGATAAAAAATTCCCTGAGGTATTTTCATTATCTCTAGTATTCAGTGTTTCTATTACATTTACATAATAGTGTTTACACTACATTTGATCCAAAATATGACAACATGCAGCTCGTATTGCATCATGTTAAGATGTTACATTACGTATGTGACATTGTACCAGAACAATGATTTTTAGAGAAGAGGCTTGAGCATGCTCACATTAAATCCACAAATGAAACACATGTGACTTCAGGTTTGGTTCTAAACTCCAAAATCACACTGAGACTCCTTAGCAAAAACATGAACAGTTACGATTAGTGTATTTTATGCAAATGAAATTAAGCAAAAGTATCATTTGGCCTGGAGATTCTGACCTTGCTTTTATCTGCAGCTCAAAGTACAATTAAGAAAGGGTAAGAACTCATATAATTACATTCAAATAAAATGTTCTCTGAAAATATTGATAGACAAAATCAACCATTCTTCATAAAACTCCGTCTCTCTCCAGGTATAATTATTTTCTTCTAAATATCCAGTAATGACATGTGACAGTCTATTCAGGCATCTCTGCAGCTCACAGGACTGTAATGCTCTGGTAAAATGGAAGTGGTTGTGAATGATCTTAACACATTAGTTATATAACCCTTGTCACTCTTGTATTTGAAAATCCTGCAGTCATTAGCATATTAACAAACACCGCATCTCCGATAAGAAAGTTTTACTTTCATGTCATGCATAAACTTCAGAGCAATCAAATGATTTTACTCACGGCAGACATCCTAAATCCTATGCCAAGTGGTTATTATACACAGTGTTACAATACCCAAGCTATAATCCATCATGGTCATGTTAGTGGATCCCACTAAGGAATCCCAGCACAGCTGATGCTATTATTCTCTTGAGTCTATTTATATGGTGAGACATGTCTATTGAAACTAGTCCTCATTTTGCATTCTCCCAAACCTTTTTTGGTGTCTTAGTGGTATCAAACAGTGCCGTTTCATGATAACACTATCAAAGAATACAAAATCAAAGTTGCATGAAGTGCCACAGCATGCTAAAAAGCCCAGGGTAATGAATGTCTGGGCAGCTTTTCAGGAATATCGATCTGTGTACATTTTGCTATCTATTTTACACTCCCATCTTCTCCATTCCAGAACGGACTTTCTGTAGTTGGTACTACTGTACTATGGACATGAGTGTTTAGAGAAGTCTTGATCATTTGAAATAAGCCAGATCTGCTAGTATTGAAATTCAAACAAGACAAGGGAGAAATAATATGGTAAGGAATCAGCTGCTCTGGGTAGAAAAAAAAGGATGACGCAAAAGCTTGGGCACCATAATAGAAAAGTAAAAGAAAACTAGAAAACTAGTTTCATAGCTAACGGCAAACAGCCGTGTCCTGTGATCATATCAGCCCAAATGGTTGCTAGTTATCTAAGAGAGGCCATTTGGGCGCAAGTCAGGAAGAAACTTCAAACTCGCGCTTCACAGCAAGCTATCCTTGCACAACAGCCCTCAGACACAAAGAGCAGAGGGCCTCAAAGCTCTCAGCAGCATCTTCAAGGGAAAGAAAAGCCCGGCAAGGAAGGCTAAGAAAGACTATACGGTCTTGCTGATGTTTGTGTACAGAAAAATTGTAAACAGGAGTATGACCAAGACCACATTAAGTAGACAGACTAACAGCATGAGACATGTCCCTAACTTTTTTATTAGTCCTTCTGGCACTACTTCAAAGCACTAAGCAAAAACTCTATTAGCCTCAAGAAATTCTCAGTTGCTTTAGTATTGGTGTTATGAAGACAACGTCATATTAAGTGATATTGTAGAGTGGAGTGACAGCGTGCCATTGAGCTCAATAATTATTATCAACGGAGTCTGCATCTAAGAACCCTCCCATCAGAGTTAACAGGATCACGGGAGCAGAAAGGCAACATGAAGCTCTTTACATACTCAAGGAGGTCTCGTGTAGCCCGTGCAATGACCTCCAGAGAGCTGGAATCAAAGGCACAAACAGGAATTAATCACTTTCAGTGAGAAAACTCTTAAAAATACTAATCTCTTGCAAGATGCTTGAATGCCAAGATATTCCCTGAAACATTTCAGGAATGATAAACGACAAGTGAATAAATATTGTGTCAAGTGTCAGTCATTTAATACACCGGAGCAATGTGTCTTTAATAGCACACTGTTGTCACTCTACTGCTTCAAAGGTACCATTCGAGTATATCTATCACTGCAGTGTCTATTAATCACCCAGGAAGACTTGGCCTAAGCTGAAGTTTGACTTAGAAGTACAACAGTAGAGACCAGGTATATTCCTTTTCACGTCTATAACAAAAATTGCCAACTGACATTGTCCTAACATGAAAAAAGATTATTTCAGAAGAAGGTGTCTGGGGAGTTATTCCTCCTGCAGTGTAACACAAAGCTGATTTATAACCATTTAAACTCAAGGTGGTCTAAGTAGTCTTGCAAAATAGGAATTCTCTGGGCCACTTCTGTTAATGTGATCTCTCTGTTAGATGCTGGGTCTACATGGGAGCAGCTGCTTTATTGCCAATTTATATTGTGCAATTCAGCATATTACACAAACTACATTCCAATAGCAAGCTCTGAGGCAGCAGTATCACTGCCTATAAACAGCTGTAAGCCACTGTGTAGGACGAAAATAACTTTTGGGAATAGCTCTGAATGATGAGTGTAGATAGAGTGAAAGGCATCAGTTTTCAAAGGCTGGCTTAAAAAATGTAGGTGCCACTATCACCTTGAAAGCCTACTGTGCCTGTTTCCTCCAAAAAAACAGATCTTGTTTTGCCACATATTTCCTAACAAGGGATTTATTATATCTGCCCAGAACTAGTGCTTATAGGATCATCATGGCCCTAGAAAAATATATTTTAAATTAAAAGTTGTCAGGTAACCTAAACCCAGTCTTCTACGCTGCTCTCCAGAGGCCTTGTCCCTTGAATCCAGCCAAAGGCCACAATTATCCAGTTGCACAGGGCTTGCTCACGGACAATTCAGTCTCTCAGTGCATCTGTAATTCACATTTCACACCTCAAAATACACTACATGATTCATATGCAAAATCAAGTGTGGAAATGTAACAAACTGCTGCTGAAAATGACTCTGCGATAGCACTTTCACATTTCACCATGTATGCATGCAGCTAGTTTTTCTTCTCTGTTATTAAGGATGTGTTATGCCACGAGCACACCACATTGTTAAAATGACCGTTAATAAAATCTATGACAATTATGTGGTATTCTCAAACCATTAAACTTATTATTCTAGCTGATTATTTTCTCTGATCCATGTGTTTCTATTGTTCTTAATTTAAATAAACCTACATTTTGGGATTATACTTAGCCTTAAAATGAGTAGTATCTGATAGGAATGAGAAAAGATAAAAATATAAAGTAGACACATCTGTAGACAAATAACCTTATTGTCACAAACACATATTCTTATTAAATTTACATATATGGAAAAAATCTGTCCTTACTATAATCAATGAGAATTTTGTCATTGACACCTACAAAACCACAATTCCACTTCTTATCATTGTGTTTGTTTCTGCTATGGTATTCACCAAAAACAGAAAATAAAAATAAGCAAAGGAATAGTATATCTAATTTTTTATCAAGTACGGTGTATACATATCATTTACTTCTAAATTTGGGTCAATTTGTATGACCACAAAGTGACAAATTATACTGATGCAGCCACAAATTACTTATTAGCAGCAAATTACACTGACTCAGTAGCATAGTGTAGTCTTCAGCCACACCTGAGTTTGAGTATTGTGAGCTCACATATTTGAGCCACAATGAATTAAGATGGAATAAGGTTTAGATTGGATGTAAGGAAAAATTTCTTTACTGAAAGAGTGGTGAAACATTGGAAGAGGCTGCCCAGGGAAGTGGTGGAGTCCCCATCCCTGGAGGTATTTAAAAGACGAGTAGATGAGGCACTTAGGGACATGGTTTAGGACATGGTGGTGTTGGGTTGACGGTTGGACTCGATGATCTTAGAGGTCTTTTCCAACCTCAATGATTCTATGATTCTATGATTCTATGAATAAAATCATACTGTATGAAGCTGTGATCCACTCAAGTGAATGAAGGGAGCAGAATAAGAAAATTCCAAGGAAAATCTCAAGTTACAGTGTGGACACCTATTTGCTCATACAAAATCTACACCAGCCTTACTATTATTTATTTGTTCCTAAAGGTGTGTAAGCCATTTGGATAGCACTGGCTCACACAGAGAGAAGCCTGAACCTCAAAAAGGATACACAGACTGCATAGTCTCCCTGCTGCTTAGAGAAGGACATGGATAGTTCTGAGCATTATAATGTGGTCCCAAGTTAAATAAAAACCAGTGGGAATCCTCCTTGTCCTTTTGTCCCTGAGACAAAACAAGAGCTGGTTCTTAATGTTAGACTCAAGCAAAATTCCAGTGTTTTCAATGGGAGTTTTGTCTGACTAGCGTGCATGGCATTGTTCCAAGAAGGACGGGGAGCACAAAGGTGAAGACTATGAAGTGATATCACCCTCCTGCAGAATGGTGTATGCTGTAGAAGACAAAGGGGTATGTATTTGGATCTTACGGTAACAAAGTTGTTCCATCAACAGAAGTTTTTATGTTCTGGAGAAGCTGACCCCATCCTATATATGCATAAAAATTAGTAATAGATTTGAGGGTGCAAATGACATGGGCTCGGTCAGGTCAACCCACTTATTACTGCTGATGTAATAGGGCATCCCAGTCTGCCAGCTGAGGGGATTTTGGTGTGTTCTCCTCAGAGCATTCTCTTACTGTGCCTTTGCTTCCCAGTCTGAAGTCTGGATACCCTGCCAGCTTTTTTACATGCATGTCTCTCTGCATCCCTACCTTCCCTTTGCCTCAGGACATTTCTGTTTAGATTTAAGATGAACAGAGAGAAATGGAATACATGTCTTTTCTATAGTCTTTGATTGTATTTTATTTTTTGTAATTATTATAAAAATATCTCAAAGCTCTGGATTCATTCATTATTGCTCATTTGATAAGACGAAGCACTGTAAGATATGAGCTCTTGACTTTTATGTCATCTGAGATTGAAAATACAATGCTAAATACATTAAATACTCACAAAGGGAGTCAAATAGGGTCATGGAAAGTGCCATACATTAATCATACATGTGTAGTATTCCCTTGTTAAATGACACAGTTCAGCTCTGCATTTTCTGACAAATGAGGTCAAGATGTTGTTTGCCATTAGAAACTAATTAGAGGAATTCTTCACGCTTTTTTAATGAAGAAAGGCAAACTTTTTGAAATTATAATGCGAAGAAAAGTCAGACTACGGAGAACGAAACTAATTTTCTTTTTTTTTTTTTTTAAATGTTTCTAAAGAAAAAGTGTGATTAGTTACAAAGTTCACTTGGCTCACATCCTCATAATGTCACCAATCAATAAGGTTACACCATGGATAAGAATCAATGTCTTATAGCAATGAGAGATAAGAGGAAAACAATGAGCAAGTGATTACTATTGTCCAATTCTGCTATCATTTGAGCTATTTTTCTTTGGTGTTAAGTATTAGTGGGATCAAATGCAAGAAAGACCTTTCAACACTTCACTGTACTAGACATTTATGAAAATCAGGTGGTTTTGACATGTCAGCCTGAGCAGAAAAAGATTTTACATACCTCAGCAGAGTTTAAACACTTCTGTGACCAGAGAAGATAATGTAAAGAGATGGCTCTGCATCTTTAAAGTCCAAAGTAAACCAAGGCAAGATCCAAGACAAGAGTCAGGAATAATTCTAGTTTTATGGTGGCCATCTCTATGTGGAGTTGGGCAGCAGCAGCCGAGGAGCATCAGCAGCTGGCAGACCCCTTGTGAAGCCCAGGGGTGGCTTCACAAGCCCAGAAGCCGGACATTGCCTCTTCCCATCACCCAGGAGAGGGTGACAGGTTGCAAATGGGTTGGGGGAAAGAGCTATGCCCCACACTTGTCCTCACACCTCAGCCCACTGAGGCAGCCAGGCCTTCTGGCAAGTATTTCAATCTACTCCCACTTACAGTCAAATTCCACAAAACTTCCAGTGCAGAGATGCTTCCTTTCAGACACATTTATTTTTTCACTAATTTTATTCTATGGACAATCAAAATGCTTCACAGCGCAACTCTCTTTAGTAAGCCAAGAGAAGCTAACTTAGTCATGCTATCCTAACAACAATCTTCGTCAAAAATGCAAGCAGGGGAGTGCCTTCACAGAAGTGTACTTTTTTTTTTTAAATGAAGACAATTGTGAATATTAGCACTTTATTGGACAAGTGATTTTTTTTTTTTTTCCTTAAAAATAAATATTTAATATGGATGCTTAGTGCAGTAATAAAAATAACCTAAATTTTTATAT